>NC_061120.1:159577839-159848813 GCF_002878395.1 Capsicum annuum | reverse complement strand
GTCACATGACTAACTGAGTTCTATGGATCATGGCTTGACGGAGATTATCTTGAATACATGACAGTGGCTCTAGGCACACAGGTACACGTACCCATAAAAAACCCAAGTCAAGAATTTAAGTTTTTCTTCACCAATTTTTAAGAAATCATCCACCCAGGTATGTCAAGTGTTGATTCATAGGTTCCTTTCACCCATGATTCATGAGAGATTGACTAGAGATTATTCTCACTGGCATGACATAAATGCAGAAAGATGGGAAACTATTCTTAAAAAATTTTATAGCCTCCTGTACATTAATGTGGTGTGCAGCACATCCATGAATAAGACTCTACCAGATGCGGGTTTAAGACTTTCGAGGACACTATTGAACATGGCTCTTATACCAAGTTGGTAATGCCCCAAATCTCGTACCCAAAATGCTACATGGTGCTCATGACTATGAAAGACCATAATTTAACCCATGACTGATATCTGTACCTTAACACTACATAATAAACTGTATAAATGTAAAGATTAAGGCTGAAAAGCCATATGGTTCAAATAACTGATAAAAACTTAACATCTGAGAGTACGGTATATCAATACCAAAATAAAAATTGAAATAAACTATGTGAATATACTGTAGTATGAAAACCTCTAAAACTGAACTGTCTGAATAAGGATTTGATGGGACATGTCCCCAACTAATTCCAACTACTGATGTAAACTAACTAATGAAATAATAAAAAATGATCATGTCCTCAAAGGATGAGGACTCACTGCTAACTCTGACTACTAACACTGGAATACTACTGATGCTCTAGAGCTCGTGCTTCTGAACCTATGGTGTAAAAAGGCATAATGAAAATACATCAGTATGATTGAATATATTGGTATGCAAGTGAGGTAGGATTAATGAAAGGGTTTATATGCATGAACTATGTGAACAAACTATATAACATGAACGTGAGAATACATACATGAGTAAGTGACTATAACTGAATTCGTGATGATACTAACTAATGAGTCTGAATATTGATAACATAAGTTACTGATAACTGATATAACTGATACTGAGTGTCTGTGTCTAATAGTCTAAGGTCTAGTGGAACTAGATGAGTTCTGTGTTATTCTGTGTTGACTGTATCAACAGTCCTGAAGGTTGTAGAACTATCTAAGTTCTATTACTGAGACTGAGGCTGAGACAGAAATTGTAATTTTGGGAAGTAGTCATCTAATCAACATGCCCCAAATAGAGCAATATATCTTAGTTGGGATCCAATTTTTAACCCCTATTTGAATGGTGTCAATACCGTACTAATAGTAAAGACAAGATATGGGTGACCCTCATCTGATAGTGTCCCAAAAAGAGAATGGTGGGACCCTTATCTGACAGTGTTTATCAACCTCATCAAACCTCATCTTTCAATATTGATGTCTCAACCTACGCCGGCTACATACTTCTGGAAAGCAAGGATTGCTTCTAAGGTGCACACCCTCATCTGGAAGTGTGTGTCCTCATCCTTGGGTTTACTCGATGCAAAATTGTACTCCCATAAAAATAGACGCTGAACCTGATTAACTAAACTTATCTAGAATAATTTCATTGAGTTCTGTTGAATAAGGGAATACTACTAAGACAACTGAATTACTGAGCTTTCTGAGATTACTAGAATTATTGAGTTTTCCTGAGTCACATGATTGACTGAGTTCTATGGATCATGGCTTGACGGAGAGTATCTTGAATACATGACACTGGCTCTGGGCACACAGGTACAAGTCAACCCTAGGGTTTCTTGTTCTTGGGGGATTGCTCTTTGAGAGAAACTCTAATTTGGTATTGTAGATGAATAATGAAGTTATGAGCTCTGGTATGATATAATTAGGGGATTAAAATGGTGGGAAAATACTGAAATACCCTGCTAAATCTTGCTTAAAATTTCTGATTGGAAGTGGCGATGGTCTATCGCTGGCTAGACAATCCGTCGGTCCTGACCGTCTCACTTGGTCCGAAGCTGAAGTTTCTGCCTTGTCTACGAATGTTTAGGCAATGGTCCATTGTTAGCTCAACGGTATGTTGGTCCTGGCCATCACACTTGATCAAAAGTTAGGTTCACTGCCTTAATCACGATGGTTTGTCATTAGCCCTATGATCTATCGGCCTGACCGTCGCTTATGGGCTGCTCCAAAAGTTCTCTGTAAAACTTCCATAACGTTTTACTCCGATACCGGATTCGGACAAAATTGGTATTATTTGAAAGCTAATTCAATTTCCCACATGATAAAAAGTTCAAATTGGGTAAATTATATCTGATTTAAACATTAATCATTTAGAAAGTCATCACTAACTTTTTTGGAGACTAGATTTGACTTAAAGAAAGTTCAGGGTAGTACAATTATCTATCAAGCCTTATAATAGGTTGTCCAATCTTTCTTTTCTGGTCATATCATGCCCATATGCTTTACCCTTGAATTTTTGGTCCTTATCCTAAAAGTAGACCACCTAATATGCTCATAGTCTTTAGGACCATTTGCCTTAGCAACATCAACAACAAAATTATATCAAAACTCATGTTCCTCAAAATTGCTTTGGCTCTTCCAAACCTGATTTCTCTTAATCGGATTGGATTTTTTAGAGGTATAACCATTTTTCAGATAATATTATGCTTCTATACGAAATTATAGAAAACATCAACAATAATATTATAGGAGGAAATATTATGAATAAATTGGATATGGCTCAAGCCTATGCTATGGTTTCATGGTCATTTATTTGCCAAGTTCTTTGAAGAATGGGGTTTGATAAAGTCATAATTGATATGAAATGGAGGACTATATCCAACAATTAGTACTCAGCATTGGTAAATGACTCGATGAAAGATCTCTTATTCAAACAAGAGTCTTAATTTGGGTGATCCTCTCTCCACTGTACTAATCATCCTTCGTATTGAGGTCATGTCATGAATACTGAATAACTTTCATTGCAACTAGTTACCACGGTTCCTAAATGGAACATCATGGTCCTCAAATCAACCACCTTAGTTATGGTAATGAGGTGATTAGTGTTACATCTGGTAGAAGAGCTTCTCTCAGGATTATTATAAAGTCATTAGATTATGAGAAGGTGTCTAGAAATCTTATTATGTAGGACAAAAGCCATGTTCTTCTTCCTTCTAGTGTATTTCAATGAATTATTGGTAGAGTTAAGACTGAAACTTGATAAAAAAAAATACAGAAATCCAATTACCTATCATAGTTTTCCTATCTACATTGGCAACCCAATTATTAGTTATACTTCAGACATAGTGGCTAAAAGTTTTAGGCTAAATTAGTGAGTAGCAATCAAAAAATCTTTGTTATGGGGGTAGAACAATTCTTATTAAACATCACATGTAGTCTTTATCTATTCACATGCTATCATCCGCTACACCTCCTAAAACATCTATCTAACACATTATAAGTTTCTTTGCTAATTTCTTTTTGGTAGTGCGAGGAAAATAAGAAGAAATACCAGTAGACTTACTTGAAAAATATTTGATATCCCACTGATGAAGGAGGCATTAGAGTCAGAAAAATTTCTACTGTATAAACATCTATACAGTACAAATAATGGTGGATTTTATCACTACCCAATTTTTAAGTCACAATGACAACTACTTAAACATGCAGGGACATATGTCAAGTCATAGATAGGATCAATAAGTAATGGGCTAACAAGTTAATTATAAAGAAAAATAACAATGAAACAAATATATACAATAATAATAATATAGGTGGAAGAGAAAATGATACGCATACCTAAAATGCTATACAAGAGAGGGACAACGAGAAAATATACAAATAAACCCTCCCTTGAACCGTTACGGCTGATATAATGGCCATTATAATAAAAATGAAGAGTACAAGAAAGCATCAAAAATATATGTATATATTTATAGTAGTCTTGGAAATAAAAAAGACTATCACTAAAATAGATGGAGGAAGATTAGATCCAGACTCATGAAAGCTCACCCCATTTTCGAATTAGTATAAAGCCCTGAGAATACTGTCAGCAACAAAGGATCGTACTCAGCTCTTCAATAGGGAGAAGATACAAAAGTGTAGTGTAAGTGCCAAAGTAATAGGTAATCAGTAGGCATCAGCAATCAACTTAGCTCAAATATATTAAAACATAAATAAAGTGTGAGAATATACGATAAATCAATAGAAAAAGGGTAGAAATATAAATATATATCTATTCTAGGAAAAATCATTAATGGATTTAAATAACTCAAAAGGGTAAATAAGTACTAACTACAACCTAACTTGGTCTCTATAAGCCTAGAAGTAACACACAAATAGACAATTAACAATACTGAGCCCCCATAAGATTGGTGGGTTTAACCATACAAGTCCCACGTAATTTTCAAATCCTAGATCCGTAGTAAAAGAATATACCGATCATGAACCCGACCCAATGGATATTAATAAGAAGGAAAAGACTAGGCTTGAAGCACAAATAGTGAAACATAACAAGAGGACAAATGATACATATACTACCGTTAGAAATCCTATTCCAGAACAATGTACAACTACCTGAACTTTTAGTAATAGCCATAATCAACACTAGAAAACCTAAATTATAGTGATTGACTTATGTCGGACACAAACTAGAACTCATAAGTAACCAATTGTAACTGCAATAGATGAATCCATAAGTATCAAAGAACAATGATAAAATAATGCCATACTTGTGTCACAACTCTCAATAATAAAAATAGAGAAAATGACAGACTTAAACTAGAATATATATGTTCATATATATAAACATCAGAGGTTAAGGGATTACAAGCTTAGTTCCAGTCATTCATTAAATAATTTTAATATCTGGTTGCTAAATCTACTAAGGATAAGCGGGATTTCATTCCTGAGTCAAGGAGGTGCGGCTAAGGGTTTGGTACTTCATTCCTGAGTCAAGGAGGTGCGGCTAAGGGTTTGGTACTATCTCACTAGAGGAAAATGAAGCTAAACAAGCATTAATCTCATCTAAGCCAACCCTATCTCAAGGTAATGGCCTATGGTAGTCATCACGAATCTAACTAACTCTAAAAGATTTTCATTTCTACCATTCTATCAAAAAGGGTAAATATAGCCTACTACGGGATCTCTATAACCCGACCTAAGGCGAAACATACTCGAAGTTTGTATAACAATTACTAATCCCACTCAAAAGTACTATAAGTACTAACTCCTCTCATAAAGAATAAAAATAAACTATTCTAAGGGGAAACAGGCCTAAATTCTACCGAAAAGGGTCCCTGACTAGATAAGTAAGGTATAAAATGCTAAAAAAATAATTGTTTCATAACTACCCTCTAACTCTAACAAAATAATAAACATGTACAATAATTGAGCCCAATCTAAAAAAGGGTACACCTATCCTACTTGAGTTCTACCAAAAGCTCACTGAATTCTCTATTCCACAACTTTTCCCTTTCAAGAAGCCTCCACAAACTACCATGCTATCAAAATAATAATCTATGTGTCAAAATGACAAAATTTATACCCATATTTTTTGAACTCTTTAGTTAAGAAATAGGACTAAAAATCCCATCCGAGGTCTGCTTACGAAACTATGAAACTAAAAAATCATCACAATATCCCTCTCAACTCAAAGATCATTTGTTCGCATGGTTCAAAATCCTAGCATAAACAACCACTAGCCAGTCCCAAGACAAACTAAAATATAAAAACTAAAATTCAGTGTTTATCGAGAAACTTAGTGGTAACTTGTAAGAATTTGAAAATATAGCATCCACAAAAATGTTCCCAATCTAACCCCAGCACGATAATACTTTTTTCTCAAAATTTGCAAGCTCAAATAGTATAGAATGGTATTGGTACTTAGACAAATAAGAAGGAAACATGAAGGGCAAGATATATGTATTACATTTGTTCCTTTCATTACGAACGCAGGTTTTCTATCATGAAAGAGGTTGTCATCCTAGACAGACATTCACAAACATGATTGTTACACCATGATTCTAAAAAAGAAGCCTACACCAGCAAGGACATCCTCTTCTTTACAAATTAAAAGAATAGCCCATGTATATCAAGGTCCAATCATGACCCTTAAAAATTTGAAAGCCATTTTTGACATGTACTGGGTGCTGATGCGCCAACAAATTTTAGAAGTTGCAAATATTTCAATCAGGCCCTCTAGATTTGTTTCGAACTTTGTGAATACAATGAACTATGATACCCTATCAAATTCAGAATTTCAATTTCACTAGTAATATTGAATTTTCATCTGAGTGTTTTCAATAAAAAAAAGGGTCCACACCTAAAAGACCATTTTAGCCAAAATGCACCTAATAGCCCAAAATGGATCCAGATTCCTTAGTACACAAATAAAGGGTCCCTGTATTCTAAAATCAACACTCTTGACATAATGAGAATATAAAAAATGTCATTTGAGGAATTTTACCTAAGTTTTTAACCTGAAGTCCATTCCTTATCGTCAAAATCTCAAAAATAGGGAAATGTGTCTAGGAACTAGAGAAGTTAACCAGTAATTAAATTGTTACTCCCAACATGTAATAAATGTCCAAAGAAAGATTAGGAAAACTCTAAATACAGAAAAAGCACAAAAATAGGAAAAATGACATAGAGGGTTATTACAATATCCATTACTTTAAAGAACTTCATCCATAAAAGTAACTGATTAAGAAGAACCTGAAGTCTCAAATAGGTAAGGATATTGGATCATGATATCACACTCCATTTTTTAGGTATCCTCTTCAACTGTATAGTTTCACCAATAAACTTTTACCAAAGAAATATTTCTAAAGAGCAACCTCCTAACATCTCTAAAATAAAAGAGACATGATACTCTATAGAGTTCACCCTTGCATCTAACTTAACTAAAGAACATGAGACTCATCAAACATATAATATTTCCACATGGATACAAGAAGCTATAGATGGATAGTTGAAATAGATGAAGGAAAAGATAACTTATATGCTACCTCTCCAACTATCCGTAGGATCCTAGATGGTCCAATAAACTTAATCCTTAACTGATAGAAACTAGATCTTAAATCAATGTTATAAAACACTGTCTCAACTAAAGATAGACAAATAGATAACGGATACAAGGCATATGGTACTTATTCTTCACCATCATGCTATTCAGTTTTCTATATTCAATTCATAAACACAATTTTTTTTTTAACAAACAATATTAGAGTACCCAAGATAATACACTAGGTATGGTGAAATCCTTACCTAGAAGATATTAAAGCTCAATAATCATATTATTTAGTTTAGTAGTATCCATACAATAAGGCAAAATAGAAATAGTTTGTGTATCTGACTAGAGGTAAATAGCACACTCTATATCATGCTTACAAGGAAGGCACTATAGGTAGGTTGGAAAAAGCACTAATAAATCATGACAAAAAAAGAGTAACAAAGGAATCTCAACACTAAAATCCCAAACATAAGAAGGGAATGACTCAAAAACACTCAATACCAGTCTTCTAGCCCAAATATAAGAAATACACCCTATAAGTATGCTACTAATAGAATCCAAGCAAACTATCGGGGGTATGCCAAACATGGCTAAGGAAATAATCTTGGCAAAGCAACCCAAGACCGCATGATATGGGGATAATTAGTCACCACCAAGAATCACAATGAATAACACCATTCTAACATAAAAGATTTAGCTGATTGTAATAATTTTAAGTAGACACCAAACATGATCTAAATACTCGATCCATTACTATAGAATCACCCACGAGAGTATCTACATATAATGGCATACACAGAGGCTCCACAAAAAACTCAAACCATTGTGCATAACATGTATAAATATATGAAAATATGGTGCACAGATAAAATAAAGATATCTAGATAATGGCATATTAAAATTATACCTATGATTATAGAATGGAAGCCGCAGCCTTTGGCCTATCAGGAACATAATATAAATAGCCTTATTCATTATCAGACTGAGTGCTTGCTTGATTACCTATACTAACTACTCAAGGACTATCTCAAGAACCTAGATGACCTCCCAGTGACCAAGCACACCACATCTATCTAGAGAATAAACTGACATAATCAACAACACACACTGAATAAAAGGCACAAGCATCATACATCGAGGACACTAATGAGATATTTAACCTATAAACCCAAAATTATAGTAGCCCCTATGTTCTATCGATAAAATCTAATATTGTCGAATGGCCACCTTCTCCCAAACTCCTTGATTGTGCAACCCTTAATGTCTGAATAGAACATAGACCATCAAAACTATGATAACCAAGCTGACCATTATTTGATATCTTAAATGTTATATAAATGATCCTTCTATACTAACCTTGATACTAAGAAGGCTTATATTGGGTGTGCCTACACTGAAAACCCTCAACCTAAAAAATTTTGAGCCACTATTGCTCCCACTATAACTACCTTGATAAGGGGCCTCTAATCTCTGACCCTTGGTCCATGCAATCCATATACTCTATAGTAGAGATATCATAAAAAAATTTGAAAAAACACTTTTACAAACTCACCTAACTCTTAGTATCCTTATAGAGCAGTTGTCTAAATTCGCTAAAAAAATAGTGAGTCATCTCAAACTTTGTAGGTAGAATCATAGTGGCATACCTAGATATCTCATAAACCTCACTTCATAATCATCCACAATGATAAAACCTAGACTCAATCTAGAAAACTCATCCTTATGGTCCCTGTGTGTGTTGCAGGGCTTCTAATTCCCTAAGAATTCCTCAAAGAATAGAGTCTAGATCAAATAGTGAGATCTGACAGGTTTGTAGTAAAGATAACCTCTCCATCAATATCTTGTTGGTCTATCAAGCTGATATGTAGTATAATAAGATAACAATAAATAATCCTACAATAAATAAATTCAAGTCTAAATCAAAAAAATAAGTACAACCAAATATGAAACATTGTACTTAACGAAGAACCAATTTGAGGACCCTAAAGTCATATGTACCACCACTACTTTTGACTGTCAAAAAGAGGGTACAACCCTAAAAACTAAAATGAAGAACATACGTCCAGATAAAAGACTTTATCATCAAATAAGGATTCATGGTAGCCTAAAATATGTAACTCACCCTTGAATATGATGACAACTACTAGAAATCACAAGTGAGGTCTAGTAAGAGTATCTGGAATATATGATGCACTCACAAAATTAATGATAGGCATAGTGTCAACATACATGAAAACAACAGTGTACTGGTAGGGTTATTTGGCAAGCCCATGATGATAGAATGAACACTTAACTAGAATATGTACAATAACATAATCCATGCTTAACTAGAATACATTTAGCACAACAAGTGATATTCCAACATTTGACAGAATATTATGCACCTTTTATAAGGGATAATTGTACTTTTTAAGAAACTATTCAAGTATTTGATGTTGGTTTTTACTTTTTCCTAGGGAAATGACTCAGAAGATGGAAAAACTTGGAAAAAAAGAATTGATTATACGTACCAGACTTATTAACAAACTGTCACTCTATCAATAGTCCATCACTGTGGTCGTCAAGCTTAAATAGAATGGAAGATAATTAATGGTCCTAGTGATGGACTGGGTGATGGGCCGTCAGACTTGTGATGAACCGTCTCTGAGAACGTCAATCATAAATAGATGCAAAAGAGTACAAGATTCTAGTGATGGACTTGGTAATTTGATGCTAAGCTTGTGATGAACTGTCGGCGTGCCCATCAATATTAAACAAATAGCAAGAAAATTAGAGTTCAAGCAATGGAATGAGTAAGGGCCTTCAGGCTTGCGACGAACATCACTTTGCATATCAAATAATGACGCAACAACTTTGATTTGAATCTTAATTCCCATTGTCTGAGAGCCTTTAAATACCAAACTTAGGTTTATATTAGGCATCTTTTGCTATTGAAACCCAATTGGAACATAGAATTCTGTGAGACAAAAATTTATATTTGGGAATTTCATTTTATTCACTATCAATTGAATAATTTGAACAAATCTTGTATCCTAGTAAGTTTTACGAAATTATTTATGAAACATACAATGGAATTCCTTTCTTTAACTATGTATAGCTAAAACTCCAATACCTATGATTATGGAAGCCTTGGTGTGATTCATTGCTACGGTTGTGGGAATGATCAAATTCTTTAGATTAATCTAATTACAAAACCTACTCTTCTGCTTAATGATTTTTCTTGGTTGTAAACTTAAAAGATGTTCCTAGATACACCACTTTTTTTAGTAGAAGAGTTGGTGTTAGGAAAATAGACTAGTTACAAGGAAATCATAGAAATTAACCTTTGATTTTATGGTTGATTCCTTAACAGGACTAACCTCTTAAGTATTTAATTGATTAATATAATTTTCTCTTTTAGTTCAAAAGAATTAGAAGTGTAACCATCTTTTTGGATTGAGAAACAATTAGATGGACATTATTGCATAATTAGCCCTGTAATTGGATTTGTTAAATATGGATTTAAGATGACTTACAACCCTTATTGTTGAAACACCTTGGTGATCATAATCCTGATTAATGTCTCTCATTGATTTTTAACTTTACAAACTAATCACTAGCTCATACACGAAGTAAGATCTGAACAATATTTGTTAATAATAAAAACCCCATTTATTTTTGGAAACTTTTGATTAACAGTTAGTTAATATTAATAAAACTTAGTAAATGCCATATTCCAAACGTTATTCGAACCCAACCTACTTGGGTTATATATTTGACAATGATCAATTATACTTTTTTAGGAGAGTGCTAATTTGTGCATATCAAGTTTTGGCATCGTTGTTAGGGAATACAATTGATAATTAAGTATATGAGTGTTAATTGACTTTTAGTAAAGTTTCATAATTTTACTTTATCTGTTGTTCTTTGTTATTATAGGATATTTGTTGTGTATGCCACAAACCTGAAGGGCAGGCAGGCCATTATTACCTTTTAATCTAAATCTACAATGAATTGGGAGTATGGTTGAACAACAAGAAGGTGAAAGATTAGTTGTTTTGTCTAATGCATAGGTCAATTGACAAAATTTAGATAACCTGGTCATGTGGCTATTGAAGATGATGATGAACTAGGAGATGATAACTCGATTGATCATATGAATAGGAGATGTGCATAGAATCTAGCTGTACTAAAAAATCAAAATCGGCCAGTTAGAGGGAGAGTAAATCATCAACCTGCTATGTAATTTGATTTGGATGACAATGATAAGGTTTATTTGGATGGATTTGGTAATACATGAGTGATTATTCCACAAACATTAGCACCAGGCATAAATTTTAATATTATAAGTACAATGATCCACATGATTAATAAAAGGGTTTATTTGGTGGACTGCCAGGCAATGATCCTAATATGCACCTGGTGAAATTTATCAATATCTGAAAGTCCTTCGATAATCCTAGAGTGGGGTAGAATGCAATTCATCTGAGGTTATTTCTGTTGTATCGATTTGGAGAGGCAACCCTATGATTGAATGAGCTAGCAACCAATTTTATAAAAAAAAAAATAGAGGCAGCTAAAAGAAGCTTTCCAACAAAGTATTTTTTTGCTTTCAAGAATAATACAGTTGAGGAATGAGATTAATAATTTTAGGTAGCTACCGAATGGAGACATTTATAAGACATGGGTAAGGTTCAAAAAGAAGCTGACACACTGCACGAATCATAAGTTGACTAAACAACACTTGATGGAAATATTCTATTAAGCTTTAAAGTCAATTTCAAAGCCAAATATGGATAACTCAGGGGGAGGATCTTTTATGGATCTTAATTTTGCTCAAGCTTCAAAAATGCTTTTGAAGATGAGTAAAACAAGTAGATCTTGTCATACAATGGATTTTGAGGTTACAAGGAAAACTTATTCTAGAAGGATGTTGGCAGTCATAGGACAGAAGAGGAGTATCATCAGGATATGGCTCATATAAATACCCAGATTTATTTACTCATAAAATATTTGCTATCAGGGATGGTAGAAAAGATAAAAGTTATAGGGTCACATAATAAGGGAGTTGAAACAGATTTTGAGGAAGAGGCAAACTACTTAAATAATAAGGGGGTTTTGAGGAAATGACTAAGGAAATTAATGTCGAAATTACTCTGACAAGGTTGTTTATAGAGATCACGGGCAAGGTGGATAGGAGAATAAATATGATAAGAGTGGGTTTTATATACCAACTAGGAATTGGAAAAATGCCTTAAATAATTCTAGAAAGATATTTATGGAGGATATGATGGCTAAGATTTTGAAAAGTGTGGAGTCAATCAATGCTTGAATAAGGGAGATGAAGAGTGATTTGTCATCCATGAGTCAATTAGTTGACTAACATTCTACATCCATCAAGCCATTCGAGCAATAAATGATCCAAATGTCTGCAGTATTCAATCAAAGGAAGAGTAGGACATTGCTAAATCATATAGTGTAGAATTTAAGGAATGATAGTTTGTGTATGTATATTAGCACTAGAAGTTGTAAAATATTACATAGTCCTTTCTTGAATGAATTTGTTCTAGAGCCTGTAGTAGAGTTAGAAAAAAAAGTTATTGATGAACATCCAATAGATTCTGAAAAGCTGGAGAAGGTGAAAGATCCATCTAAATATAAGTAAGCCAATAATGTTAGGAAGTTAAAAAGAAAGGAGTTATGTAAGACCCCACAAAGTTCCCTCATAGTTTGAGCCTTAGAGCGTGTTGAATACAGCATAATTCTACCCTTAAAGATCAAGAAGAGACTTCCCAAGTGTTTAGTGTTTTTATCTTATTGAATCCTCCTAAAAATCACTTTCTATAGTATAGGGAATTGAATTATCTTTTCAAAGATACCAATTTCATCAAAATCCAGCATCTGGGTAAGAAGTTATGACCATTTTACTGAGAACTTATCGAAACTGTCTAAGTTTGACGGATGATCCGACGGACCATCGAGTCCTCGACGAACCATCACTTGGCCATTCGAACCAAGGAAGAAACACACTTTTTTGTCCCAAGTGCAACAGCCAACCCGAAGGACCGTCGGGTATGCGATAGACCATCGTTGTGACCGTCATGCTAAGGCAGTGTGACCTCATCCTAACCATCGTGAGATAGACGATCATCGGACTCACGATGAACCATTGTTGTGATAGTTGCATTGAGGCAGTATGACCCTTTTCAGGCCATCGTGCAACGGATGACCTGATGAAGCATCGAACTCACAATGGACCATCGCTTTGATCATCGTAGACCCCGTTTAGTAATTTTTAACCCATTTTAAAAAGGACTTTTTGGTCTTATCCATTCTTTTAAGCCCTCATATATATTCCAAATGAAGCAGCTAGATTTATTACTCATCTATAACCTAAGAAGCTAGGCTTTTCTCTCAAAAATTAATAAAAAATTCTTCTCTAAAAAATCTAAGAGCTCACCATAGATTGTGAAAGTGAGTTTAGAATTGAGTTCCCAAGTGTAAAGACTTCAAGAACCCACTCCCAAGAGTAGGAAGAGGAGGTTCAGAGCAAACTTGTCCATCCAGTCTTATAATCTAAGGTATGTAGGGTTTGAACAAGGGTAACCCTATTACCCTTGTTCCCAAAAGGCTTATTTAAATTATGACTTTCCTAAAATCTATAAGGTTTTACATAACTTAAATTGGGGTTTTTTACCCATTATTATTAAATGCATTATTTTGATATTTCCCATGAATTTAGAGTCAAATGGCATGATTTCTACATGTTATCTTGAGAAATTATAGCTAGGTCTATACCCCATGATTTTAATCCTTGAGAATCTAATATTTGCAATGTTTGAGATACTGAGGTATATGAGTATATCAAGATTTTGAGATATATTGCCATAACTTCAAGATTTCTACATAAGTATGAATCTATATGCTATAAATTATGTTTTTGATAAGTTTTAACTTGAGACTAAATTAAGGGTTAGTAAGCCCTACTTGATACTTGCAATTATATGAACTCTTGTTCTATAATCACTCATCATTTGAGTATTTTAACACTATTGAGAATTGATTTTACCAAATTTCCATAGAGCATTGAAATCCACTTCCCTACATGAGATTTCACATTTGATTATTGGGTTCGTGGTGAACCATAAGATTATTCTAAAAGTTGATTTTTATGAGAATAGTCGGATTAGTATTTAGTAACGAGTGGATAAGTTACTATGGTTTCTTACCCCAAAACTACGTGCCACCGTAGGTTGGGCCTGAGGCTGAGTTGATTGGGCCTAAGGCCTAGTTGATATTAGGCCCGAGGCTGAGTTTTTCTTAGTGATGACTATACCACGGTTATACTCCCTGGAAAAGAGTATGACGCTCCTCCCAACGTGGGGTCTCTTTCTTAGGAGGAAAAAACATTGGCCTCCTTGTAGCTCGCATTGTTTATGTCGGTTACGAGAACCTCCCTTGAAATCAGCTACTTCCTTGGAAATTAAAGTATTTTCCCTTCCTATAAGCTATTTTCCTAATGGTAAAGTTTCAAGGTTGTTCCCTAATTAAAGTATTTCCTTGATACGAGTTATTTCCCTAAATGAAAGTATTTTCCTTTGATATGACATTTCCTACGAAGCTTTAAGATAAGTGATTTCTCTAAATTAGAGTATCTTTGCATTGAGCTTGAATGATTTCCCTAAAACTTGAAATGAGATATTTTCCTAAAGTTAATGAAATGCCTTCAAATAAGTTTCAAAGTTATATAATTTCAAATCCAAAGTATTTGAGTTCAAAAGAGTTATTAGAGATTGTTCATTAAACATGTTTTACTCTCCATGAGACATATGAATAAGTTGAAAGTATTGTTTAAAGTTCCTTAGTCTTTGAGAATTGAGAATGAGAGAAGATTTCCGATTTCAAGTTTAAAGAATGATGACTTACGAGATTTGTGTTACATGCTCCATCCTAAATGACTTATGAGCCTTATATTTTGTACTTGTTCAAGCCATGTGAGTCGTATATTGCATGCATGATTTGATTGAAAAATATTGATTCTAATTTTTTATAAATGTATTCACCCATGAATACTCAGTACATTCCAAGTGTTGATCCATATATATGTCTATCTATTACATTATCTTATAATGTAGGTTCAAGTGCTCAGCCCCAGTCGCGTCCGTGATTTCCTGAGTACCTCTATCTACATTCCCACAGTGGTGAGTCCCCATGGTTCGAGGGCCTATATTTAGACTTTTCAGTGCTTGAGAGACTGTGTTTTATTTTTAGTTCATTCCAAGTAAGTTGGGGGCCTGTCCCAACGGCTCTCTAGATTATGGATTTGTAGATGCTTTGTCAGACTAGTATCAGGATTTGATTATGTTGAAGGTTCAGTATTGTAGTCTTGTTGAGATTTCATGTTTCATGGTCATTTGGACCGAGCCAGTGTTTTAATCATGCCATCTTGAAATGAGTGTCATTAGTAAAAACTGGCTCAAAAGGTTAGCTTGGGGCTACTTGATGTGCTCGTGATGTGCTTTGTCTGGATAGATTATGTGTTAGGTTGCTTGATTTAGCGGAGGGGAGTACATTAGTGCAGAGTAATTCCAATTCCTCTTTAATTTCGTAAGTGAAGGATAAGCAAGATAGGGATCCTAGTTTGGTCAAACTGAAGAAGTAAGTTAAAGACCAAAACGTCGAGGTTTTCTCCCAAGGGTAAGATGGTGTGTTGAGATTACATGGAAGGTTATGTATCCCATATGTTGATGACTTGAGACCAAGGAATATGTATAAAGCGCATGGTGTGTAGTATTCTATTTATCCCAGCACTTCTAAGATGTACTGCAACTTTTAGGAAATCTATAGGTGGAATGGTATCAAGAAGGATATAGCCGAGTTTGTAGAAAAGTGTGCAACATGCCAATAGGTTAAGGTAGAGAACCAAAGACCTGGTGGTGTGATGCAAGAGTTTGGTATACCCATTCACTTCCTAGCTTAGAAACATATGGGGTATTACAGTCTTCTAATTGAGTTTTGAGTTCCTTCACCTCTACTAGAGCCATTCGATTGGTAGAAGTTGATATAAGGCACAAACCTAACTCCATGTCAATAAAGAAATCAATATTTCTATATGAAGCCATACTAGTAGTTTGAAGGATACTTATCCTGGAATTCCAAACCTATAGAAACTGACTATATAAAAGCGGACCCCACATTTATAACCCAAAAATTAGGTAAAATGTTGAACATCCCTTCCCCACTAACCTTATAGCTTAGAAAAATGATATGATTCTCAAAAACTTGTCCTTATATACTAACTCTAACTCTAGTTTATCCATTCTTGGCATAGCTAAAGTCAATGTCTTAGCATTGCAATTTAAAACACTACAATACAGAGATAACTAGGTAATAATAGGAAACAAACTCTAATAAATCTAGAACAATCATGTCTACCCAAGTCTGATAACCCTCAAACAAAACAAAACAAAATTATAAACATGGGTTACTAGGATAGACTCACCAATTGGAGTAGACATATAAGTAAGGTAATCAAGTACATCACAAATCAGATTCAAACTGATCGCAAACTAAACAGATACATAAGAATAAGTATACCTCAAATCAATCAAAATAAAATCCATCCAATCTCAAATAGTACTAGTACCTTAGATAACCACATTAGAAGCCTTAGCATTTGTCTTTCCTAAAAATGCATTACATTGAGCCAAGTTATTAGTCGGAGTTAAATTCTACCCAGGCTACACTTCTTTCGCTATGCAACCATTTTATTTACAACCTAACTACCAGCCAAATTTCTCCGTAAACCTTATGGATGAACCCTACCTTTATTTTCTCATCTTTACCCACTAAAACTATAGCCTAAGTCTATAGATTCTCCTTGAAATTTTCTTATCTCACAGGACATGAGCTCTCAACGTGGCCAATAATACCATAATAATAACAGCCTAACTCAGGATTAGCCTAGGAGGTAGACGTGTAAGAATTTCCTTGGCCTCTAACAATCTATGCCTAAGAAAAACCTTAGCTGAATCACACAAAAGTTTGCATGGCTGATTGAATCAGACATGCTAAATATGTCTACTAACCATAGCCCTCAGAGAAAAACCCACTGAAATTCACAAAATTAAGGGACTTCTTGTCTAACATCTAAGCCAAACCTACTTATGTAACCCCCTTAACCTTCTTTACTTAATCTGGCATATCATTGAACCCCTTCTCATTAGAATTATATACATATAGAGAACTTGATAATCATAATTTAAACGCTTATCATAGATTTGAATCCCCCCCCCCCCCCCCCCCGTAGTCAACAACTGAGACAAAGTATGAAACTTAGCCTAATAGAAACAATAGACACATCACTGTACTCTAATGCCTAAAACTAATTCTTATTACAGTCTTAGAGGTCTCATGGCACATACATCGCTAAGAGCAGGGATAAAACTGCTCCTATGTCAATAAGGGTAAAATTAGAAACCAACATTCAACCTACGCCCTTAACTATTTCATAGAATCCATCTACAATAGAAAATTCATAAAGTATACTCCATGTTGATGAACAATTCCTATATTATGCAACCTTCAATAAGAGTCAATGATAATCTCAAAGGAATTTTTAGACCAGTACCCTAGAAGAAAGGCGGTTTCATATACTTTAATTTAGTCATCAAATCCTTTTCCAAACCATTCATCCCAAAAGCCAAAACCATACAAGGAAAAGCTTTAGTACCTAAAACCTCATCAATAATAGGAGCCATAGCAACAATAAGGTGAACATAAAAGCTGGTGCAATAAGAGTAGATTTATCCCAACAAATCTTCTTAGGTAATCTACCACCAGATAAACAACCTCAAAAAACATGATAGGTAAGGCTGCAACCCCTATTGGTACCACTACCTCAAGATCCTCTCCCTGCCCTTTACTACTTTTCTTTTATTAAAATGATCCTAAGTTTGGGGATGATATACTAAACCTTTAAGAGATGGCTCATAGTTACCTGAGATCTGATTCTAGTGGATGTGGCTTTTTGCCTTCCTCTCCTACTTCTTCACTCACTCATCTTCTTTATTTTATGTCTGACTCCTTGATTGTAGCAGCTAAGGCAAGGAGTATGGCTCTAGTTTCATTAGACCTTATATGCACCCTCTGCAGACAATTGATTATAGAAATTAGATACCTTTTTAGATTGCTAGATATCTATTGGAATAAATCTATAGTATAAATTATACAAGAATGATAGATTTCGTAAATAACTATAGCCTCCAAAAGAAACTTATAGTTATTTCCATACCATTCCATAAGACTCTACTCGACCTATTTTTTTATGATTTAATCAACACACCTAGGCTCAAATACCAACTTTGACATGACACAAACCTATCATGTGAGTCATCCAAAGTACTAACCCAATCAGAGAACCATCTACCACAAATAACATATTTAAAATCAATATATAATGAGATAGCAATAACTAATAATCAATAAAGATATTCAAATCTAAATTAAAAAATTAAGTACAACAAAATATAGAACATCTTGTTTAAACAAAACCCATTTGTATGACCTAAAAGTTTCCTATAACTAAACTACTAATGATTGTCAAGAATGGGATGTAACCCCAAAAACTAAAATTAAAAACATTTGTACAAAATAATGACTTTGTCATCTAAGAAGGGTTTAGAGTAGCCCAAAATTTGTTGCTCACCCTTGAATCTAAATTCAACCACTAGAGTCACAACTCAGGTCTTTTGGGAGCCGCTGCAATATCTTATACACTTAAAAAAGTAAGGACATGTACAGTATCAGCACACAATAAAACAACAGTATACTAGTAGGGTCATTTTTCAAACCTAAGATGGGAATATGAACACTTAACTAAAATATAGTACAAAAGTTAATCCATACTCAACTAACATGTGCTTAGCATGTCAAATATAGATAAGAAACATAGTATTTCAATAAGAAAGCCCACATATAATAACAAATTCAAGTTCAGAGAATTCTAGTCAAGACATATCAAGATATTATGAAATCATCAACCTTACTAATATATTCTCTTGTTACTCATGGAACAGTCAAACACATCTGAACCTCGTACATACATGTTATGGGTAATGCATCCACCCTTTAGACATGACCTATAGAAAATAGTTCCTGTCGATATATTAAAACCCAGACATATGTGTTTACTACCTTGTTTGACCAATAATTCATGAGAACAATATAAATACAAAAATATTCACCATTTAGCAATGAGATAGGTAAAAATCTCACAATAGTGTAAAATAATTTACACTAACCATACAAAACAACCTGTACTAATAAGCAATAGTATAGAGAAATTAACATGTACATGTAGCATAAATTGGAGTATTCTACAATACTATCTCCTACCTCAAACGAAGAATTCACAACTCCTCTACATAAGATCTTTCCCTTTCCGTGCAGTTTTAGCTGGCTATTGGTTTAGAACATACATGTAGACACATAATTAATGAAATGACCTAGCATGTTAGGAATTAAATCACACCCAACCCCTAACGACAAGTTTATGGTCATTCCCTTCCCGTTATAGGGCTTTTTATTAAAAAAAAAAATAATTGCACCACACTATGAGGGATCGGACCCCTAAAAGTGAGTCATATGAAATCAAATAGTAAGGAAATAAGTAAACAACTCTTTGCATGAAATACAAAGAACACAATAATTTAACATAGATACCTCCTTGATCAATGGAGGAAAAACCATGGCTTGCAGTCACAAGCACACAAGAATCTATAATAATCAACCTCTTGATTACAAACTTGATTTGAACTTAACTATAGGCTTCACAAAATTGTAATAACTCTACCACAATCCCACCTTGATAACTCTACTAAGAACTTACCTTAATATTGATTAACTCTAACCAATTGTAAACTTAGGTAACTCTACCTAAGTAATCTCAAGAACACAAGAAAAGGGCATTACTCTTATAACATGAGTAATTTGATTATATACTCAAACATGAAGCAAGAACATTCACTCTTTCAGTAAAAAAGATATTAAAAACTTGAGAAATGTTACAAAGTTGAGTTTTTGCCAATTTTTCACTTGTATAATCAGACTGCAAAAAATGAATAATTGAGAAGCATTCTTTTCCTTTTATATTGGAATAATGATCAATATTTAAATTTGATTGGCCTAGGTGTCTTGATGGGCACAAGATCACCTACACGGTTTGTTACTCGAGAGGACAATACTACGTAGGACAGTGATAATTGTACTAGATTCATGAAGACCTAGTGAATTTTTCTGTTGTTGTTAGTTGATCATTATTAAAACAAGATATATCAATTTTCCTCCTTTTTAATGATGACAAACCAACCATTTATTTTGAGTATCAATGTTCACTCATCACATTAAATTAGAGTGATCGCTACTACAATTGATGAATGCTCCACGTATTACTATGCACCTTACTGTCCTTTGTTAATATGACGTCATCCTTCATATGTCATCATGCTTCACCAATATTTTTCCCCGTTTCAATATGATTTTCAACATTCAATATATGGGACATGGTCCCTAACACATCATTCAACATACACACCTAGTCCCTAACACATAGATCAAGTATTCCTCCTTTTGGCATTATTGAAAAGTGATAATAGTAAAGCAAGAGTTAAATAATCCCAAGTTAGTTAACTTATGGCCATTGGGGAAACACTATCATGAAGAAAAATAGTAACATAAAGAGGAAATATATGAAACACACAAATAAATATCCACTAATTTATAAAAGGTAAGTATCATTTCAGTGCATAACTGAAAAGTTTAATAGAAAAAGCCACAAGAATTAAGAAATAATAATAGGTGAAGGACTTGGGATGAGGGTTTGGAGTACTAGAGCCATGTTATTATTAAGAGTCCTTATCTCTACATTCAAGCTAAGAACCACATCAATTAGAGTTGAAACTCTAAACTTTACTACAACATTCTCAATTCTAATCTATTAAGTGAGACTTGGTTCCTTATTAGAAAGATGCTGAATTGTAATATGTAATTTACTGATCTCTTTATCCTTAACGGCTATATTGAACATTAACTTTTCTACTACCTTGCTAAGTTTACCTTGAGGGATGTCACCTGATTTCTTTTTTCACACACTCAGTTTTTACCAGAGTCGTAGTAACAAAAAATTGTAGCATATTTTCTGGAGTTCTATTTTCACAAACTATAAAAAAAGTATTAAACACTTTGTTCAAATGGTATCCATTAGGCTTGCCATATTTTCCATTTTTTCCATGAACAACTTTATGTATGTGCTCCATCATTTACTTAGGTAGACTAATGAACTCAAAATTGTTGAGACACTCAATCACATACAAATTAGTAGATTAGGTAATGTCTAACTTTTTTTATCTAAGCAAAATTACTTTGTTAATAAAATCAAAGAAAAATTTTAATCCACTCTTGAGAGATTTAAAATTCACTGCAGCAACAAGGTTTCCTTAAGCATTTGATGCTTTCTCCATAAACTTTATGGAGTTATTTCCTCATACCACTGATATGAATATCTAGAATTCTCCAAAGTAATACAGCATTAAGATTCAGCCCTTTCCCTTGAATTATAATACTCATTTTCAATCTATCTTCATAAATATCCAATGTGGAATAGAGTACCCTAACTACATCATAAAGATTGTGGTAATGGGTCCTTCCATATAATGGAGCCATCCTTTATGTTTAAAAATTTTAACTAATTCCATCATTCTTGGTTCTATTAACACACTTGAGTCAAAGATCCTCCCAATTAAAACCTTTTTTATTTTTCACAAATCTATTATTCACTTCTTTAGACACAACCTATATTTCTTCTTTAATTTTTCCTTTTTAGAAACACTAATGGGTTCTCTTTCAATTATTTTTCTCTTTTTAGGACCAGTACCTTTAGAAGTCTGCTACTTCTCAGTAGAACTTCTAGACTTCTCTCTAGGATTTCTTATTATTGTACTAACATTTTGTTCCTTAGGACAAAATGCACTCTTTCTTGGACTATTTGATAGGAAAATGAGATTTTCAGCAACCCAGTCATCATCCATCAATATGATACCAAAAATATTATGAGGTTTCAAGGATGATTCTTCACCAACAAGTTGAGTGAAGAAGGATTTTGTCTTGGAAGAGTAGGAGAAGAAAGGTGTATTTCAATAGGATTTGAGAGAGTATTTTTATCTATTGTAAGCTCAAAGTCCTTTGAAAGACACAAGAATGGGTCATTTGCAGAGATTTGGAAGTCTTTTCCATATAAGGGATATTTTTTACTATATTTTTCCTCTTTACATAAGAAAAAAGGGTATAACAAGATTTAAAGAATAAATAAGCACAGGGAAAGGTTTTTGGGAGAATGAGATAGGATCAATTTCAATTTTAGGGTGACTCATCCTTTTTTTCAAAATAGAAAATTTTTTTGACACAGAGCAGACGTTGTTTTTTTCTGATAGAAGAAAATGTATATTTACAATACTAACCTTAAAGATGGGACCAGGTCCTTCTCTTTCTTATGTGAATCCTCAACTTTGTACATGAATCATTTATCCTCCTCTAAAGGTGTTCCCATGGGTGTATACCTACAAGGGTATGATACCGAGTTAGACAAATAAGTACATACTTGACTAAGGATACCTGTCTCCTAATCATAGAAATTTTTAAGGAGAAAAATTTATTCATCTAGTAGGTCAGGTTATTTTCATAAACCCCAGCCTTATCCTGTTTTGCACAAATTGTTCCTTCTTAAGAGACTTGGTAAGTATGTTTGCTATTTAATCTTCAGTCTTGAAAAACTTCAGGCGAATAGCTCCTTTATAAATACTGTCTCTCAGAAACTAATTTCTCACATTATTTTGCTTTGTCTTCTTATGTTGCACTAGATTTTTTTCAATGTTGAAAGCCCTTGTGCTGTCACACATCAGAGGGATAGTGTCTGAGATAATCGCAAAGACCTTTAATTGATGTTTGATACATAAAAATTGAGCACAAAAAAAACTGCGGCCATACTCTCAACTTTAGTAGTAGATGAAGCAACTGAATTCTGCTTTTTAGAACCCAAACATATTATGGAAGAACCCAGAAAATGAGCTATTCCTGAGGTAATTTTTCTATCCACCAACTATCCAGCATAATCAGTATTAACTATCCTACCAAATTAAAACTGTCTCAAGAAATATAAAACATGACAAGGTCCCCTGTACCTTTCATGTACCTAAAAATTCCTTTTGCAGCTTTCAAACAAGAATCTTTAGGATAGGCATGAAAACTTGCACATATTCCAACACTAAAAACAATATTTAGCCTAAAGTGAGATATAGTAAAGATTGAATAATCCCTCTATACCTGGTCTCATTAACTAAGGGAACAAATTCATCATTATTTATCTTGGAGTTTGTTCCAATTGTATTTTCAATTAGCTTGGCATCTGGCATGTTGTATTTTTCCAGTATCTCCTTGATATACTCTCTTTATAGATCATTGTACCTTGAGAAGATTGCTTGATCTGTAAACCTAGGAAGAAACTCAGTTATCCCATCATGCTCATTTCAAATTCACTCCTCATTACCTTAAAAAATCTATTCACACGAGAATTCATAAGTTGCTATAAAAATAATATCATCAACAAATATCTAAACAATAACTAAGTCGCTACCTCTAGACTTTGAAAAGATAGTATTGTTAATTTTCCTTCTTTTAAAGATATTTTAGAAGAAATCTTGAAAGTCTCTTAGACCAATACCTAGGAGATTACTTTAACCCATAGAGAGCATTGTCTAATTTGAGTACATGATGAGGAATCTTTGCATCTTTAGAACCTTGAGTTTGTTTTAAATAGACTTTTTCCTTATAGTTTTCATGTAGAAATGTAATTTTGACATCTATTTAGAAGAGTTTAAACCCATATAGGCAGAAAAATCAATAAGAATTACAAGAGCCTATATCCTTGCTACATAGAAAATTGTCTCATCATAAACAATAACTTTCTCATGGTTATATCTTTGAACAACCAGTCTTGCTTTATTTCTATTAATAGTTCTTTGTTTATCCTGCTTGTTTTTATGTACCCACTTAGGCCCAATAATTATTCTATCAATAGGTTTAGGGCCCAAGTGCCAGACATTACTTCTTTCAAATTGTTGAAGATCCTCCTGCATTGCACTAATCCAGTCAGCATCTTTCAGATCTTCTTTTATATTTTTGGGTTTAATTTAGGATAGGAATACTAGTAATTCCATAAAATTTTTGGATCAGTTCTTGCTTGAACTCCGCATTCCAAAGGTATAGTCAGATTCTCAAGTGGATGATAAGATTTATGCTGCTAGTTTTGTCATTAGAGATTAGTTCTACTGGGAATAAGACCCTGAGGAGGTTGACTGGATCCTTCTTGTTGTTCTTTAACTAGAGCTGGGTTCTGTGACTAAGATCCAGGACCACTATCACATTCATCAATCTTGTCTGCATTGTTTACCTCATGACCATCATCTTCAGCAATATCATCCCTTTGAATAGATATGAGATCTTCAATTTCTAATTTTTCACCATCACTAGGATTTATTAGATTTCTTGAATAATGAAAGACTACATGCACACATTCTTCAATACACAAAATTCTTTTGATTAAAACTCTGTATATTTTTCTTGTTGAAGAATAGCCTAAAAATACTGTTTTATCACTTTTGAAGTCAAATATATGCAGATCATTCTTTTCATTATCTAGAACAAGAAATTTTACCCAAAAGTTCTAAAGTAGTAGAGCATAGCACTCATATAGGGTCTTGTTCAGGAGTGATATAATTAAGCACCTATTTGTCACATAGAAAGAAGTGTTTACATCTTTAGCCCAAAATTTCTTTCGAAGCCTACTATCAATCAACATTGCCCTGCCAATCTCTATGAGGGTTCTGTTTATTCTTTCAACTACTCTATTTTGAAGAGGAGTCCTTGAAACAATGAAGTTATGATTGGTTCCATTTTAGCACAGAATCCCGCAACTTAGGTATTTTCAAATATAGTTCCATGTCAAATTTGAATTAAGTAATCTTACAATTTATCTTTGTTTGAATTTTCTTAGAAAAGGTAACCAGAACCTCATAGGTTTTATCCTTTGTTCTAAATAACATTGTCCAGGTGAACATTGACTAGTCATCCCCAATCACATACACATACTTCTTTTTGCTTCTACTTTAGACTTTAAGATGTACATAAAGACCCATATGCAGCATCTCTAGCGGTATAGAAGTACTCACATGCTTCTTCATCATAAAGGAAGACCTAGTTTGTTTACCCTTAACATAAGCATTAAAAACCTTAGTCTGGAACTTTTAGATTCGGCATGCCACAGACCAGGTCCTTTGAAATCAACTTGTTCAGTAAAAAGGAACTTAAATGTCCCAGCCTTCAGTACCAAAAATCAACATCTTAACTTTGAACACTAAAGTTAGTTAATCCCCCACAAACCACAGACTCCCAATCAACTACATGCATATTTTTTATTCCCTTGTCTTAGAGAATAACTTTCCTATATTTCAAGCTTGAAATAGTGCATCCATTAGTTAAAAATTTGACCTTATTTCCTTTGTCATATATTTGAGAAACACTTTGAAGACTTTACTTAAGGCCATTCACATAGTACACGTCTTTTGTTTCTTGATCAAATGATTTTCCAGTCTTTCCAAAACTATGAACATAGCCCTTTTTACCATTTCCAAAATAGACACCGCCCATGGAAGTGTCTTGAGAGAAAAAAAATGTCATTCCTCCCTGCCATATGCTTTGAACATCCACTATCCATGAATTGTTCTAACTGCATTCCCCTCCTCCTACCTGCAAACTTAGCCATTTGTTAGATTAGGTAACCAACTTTAATTTGATTCCCAATAGGATGAAAAATGTGTGAATAAATCTTTATTTTCCTATCTAGGTAGAGAATTCTTCTACATATTTTTCAAGGGCATGAAACCTTTAGGATAATAATTCTTCAGTTGGATATAATTTGCACTGCTCATTCTAGCTTAAGCTAGTATTGACAGATTTCCTTTAAGTGTCCATCTCTTCCACAATGAGTACATGGTGGTTTATGGACCCTATTTCTAATACAATGAACTGCTTTCCTATTAGACACAAGTAATTGGGTATTGTACTGATATCCAAGCCATTTACCATTATTAACACTTTGACTAGTTAGATTAGCAAGGATTTCTAGGGATGTTGTCCATTTTAGTGATTTGTTAAGTTCTTTCATTAGATGGACCAGTTCCTGTTCTAACGCTTCATTCTTATGAAGGGCATTCATAAGGTGTTTTTGAGAATCCCTTAATTTATCTTCAATATCAATCTAAAGCTTTGAATCTTTTTTCTTCTCTTTATCATGTGAATCATTTTCTTTCTCTAGTTGACTCAATAAACTCAACTATCATATTTCAACATAAAACAAAGTTTTCTTCTATTTCAGATTTTTAGGGAGTTAAAATAATTAATTCAAGCTCCTGATTCTCTACTTTCTCTTCTAAAACATTTCTCTAAGCAGTCAGTTCACATGCATAATCAATCAACACATTTCCTAGCTTCTTTATCTTACTGGAAAAGTAATTATTTGAAGTTTCCTTAATGTCAGATAAATTTACCTTATTTTCTTCTTCATCTTCAGTGTTTTCCACAAGAGCAAACAAGGAATCATAGGTAACATCACACTTCTCCACAACTACCATGGATATATCTTTAGCCTTCTCAGCTTAATCACATTTATAGAAGAAATCTCCCCACACTAATAGAGCCTACCTTATCACATAATCATCTGCAGCCTTTCTTCTTGATTTTACAGGGACCTGGTTACTGTTCTTTCTATTTTCACCTCCAGTCTTAAGATAATCTTAATAGTCGATTTAATGTATTGGACAGTCCCTAATGAAATGCTCGGGACTTTCACATTTATAACAAACTTTAACATTGTCACCCTTTTTGCTACTACTTTCTCTTCTTTAAAACTGACCACTTTCTTCATAGTTCTAATAATTCTTTTTGTCAAATAGGTGACATCAGTGTTTTTTTATTTGAATCAAATTTTAAAGCCTTCAGTGCCAGATATTTTTCCTTTTTTGCTTATTTCTTTACTTGTCCTTGATACTTTTTGAACTAATGAGTCTTTAGATTACAAAAGAGTTCATCATAGTGAGAGTCTTCAGATTTCTTGCCTCAGTAATAGCATCCACTTTGCTTTTCTACAACTTAGGAAGAACACCTAGAATTTTTCTGACGTGCTTATATGAAGGAATTACTTTTCCTAAGCAGTGTAGCTCATTTGAGATAGAAGTGAATATTGTATGCATTTCGTTAATTCTCTCTCCTTCATTCATGGTGATGGTTTCATACTGAGTAGTCAGCATGTCAAATTTAGAATCCTTCACATCAATTGTTCCCTCGTGAGTTGTCTTAAGGCAATACCAGATTTCCTTAGCATTTTCACAAGAAAAAATCTTGTTATACTCATCAGGTCCTTTGCCATAGACAAGCAGTTTCTTTGCCTTATAATTCTTTAAAACGTTCTTTTGATCTCCATCATCAAACTCTGTCCTATTGGTGGTCTTGCGGTAGATTACCCTTCTAGATTAAGTGGAGAAGATAGGATAAATAAATCACTATAGGTATGAAGATTTTATAGTGACCTTGCTCTGATACAAATTATTAAAACCTTGAAGGTTGCACCACACTATGAGAGCAGGTTCCTTAAAGTTAGTCATAGGTAATCAAATAATAAAGAAGCAAGTAAACAACTCTTTATTGGAAATATGAAGAAAACAATAATTTAACGTGAAAACCTCCTTATTAAGGGAGGAAAAACCACGACCTTCCCACAGAAGAACTCAACAATCCACTATAATCAACCTCTTGATTACAAACACGGTATGCACCTAAATCTAGGCTCCACCATCTTGTAATAACTCTACTAGAAGCCCACCTTGACTACTCTATCAAGAACTCACGTCAATATTGATTAACTCTAATTCATATTAAACTAACATAAATCTACGTAACGACTCTTAAGAACACAATCTTTTATCATGAGTAATTTGAGTACAGACTCAAACATAATAAAAAATAATCACTCTTTCAGTACATAAAGAAATTAAGAACTTGAGCATCATTGCAAAGTTTAGTTTTCACCAATTTTTCACTTGAATAATAATATTGCAAAAAATGAATAAATGGGAAGCCTTCTTTTCCTCTTATAATAGAATAATGATCAGTGTAGAAATGTTATTGCTCAAGGTGTCCTAATGGTTACATGATCATCTAAACAGTTTGATACACTGAAGGATAAAACTGCATTGGACAGTGACAGCTGTACTGGATTCATGAAGATGATTGACATGGTCCCTTGTTGTTATTTGATCATCATAAAAACAAGATACAATACTTTCTATCATAATTAATCAAAAAATACCAATTCCTTGTGTAATTTAATGAAATAATAGGATGCAAGGGTAAATTAAATGTTAGTGATCAAAACTCATTAATGTGTAACTTCATTCATTCCCTTCAATGAAAAAAAAATCAGCACTATAATCCACCCCAAATTCTGTAAATTAATAATTCTAAGGTTTTATTATTAACTATTCATGATCAAGGAAGAAATCCTTACCTTATCGAAGCCAAACAATAAAAATCCAATGGGAATCACCCAAAATCACTCCTCCTTTTGACCAAAAAGAGTTGTAGAAAAATAAATTTTTTTGGAGAATATTTTATTAAACATATGACTTTCTCTGCAATTGTGAGATACGTTTCTATCGCAACATTACTGCAGCGGCACCTGTCGCAATAGAGGTCATTGGCCAAATTTGATTTACACTATAGCAGGAATTTCTCCCCGATCGCAATAGTTGCAATATTAGTGTGAATACCAATATAGAAGAATTTATAGGAAAATGGTCCATTTTTATCCAAAAATTCAATGTTTTCCAACACACTTTAATCTATTGAGATTCCAAACAATGTCCTTCACGCTAAAATCAATTTCAGGAGTTCTACACACCCAAATTAGATTTTACAAATTCCCATGAGTCGTTTATATTGTTAGATAACTAAAAGTCAAATCAGACCCAACAAAATTTCCCAAATCATTCTAAAATTTCCCTATATCATACATCACCCTAGTTTTATTCGATACTAGAATAGCATAGAATTTACGACTTCAAACCTGAAAAAAGAATTTAACATGGGAATTTCAACATGAGGTTTATACATAGTAAAAATATTATCATTTCACCCTTTTTAATGATTGAAAACCCCTTTCATAAACATGAGAGTGTTCCCAGATAACCTTCATGAGTGCGATTAGTTCACTGTAATCATTGAAAAAGGCTAGACTCGTCTGACTGCCCTTGTCATAACCTAATTTCTCATGTCAGGATTGTGCCTATCGTAACTCACTAGTAGGCGAGTCAAATTGTAGTCTAGAAAAACTAGTAATCGACTACTTAGAGTAACGACAGAAGAATATAGAATAAATAAAATAAAGTGGTTAAAATGCATAAGGTAGTCCCAAAACATAGTGGAATTAGTACAAGATCTTCTAACATAATAAGACTACAAAATAAAGTACCAAGTGAATATGCCAATAAAACCTATCTTTGACTACAATATAGATACTAGTATGTCATATAAGAGGGAGAATACTAATGCTCCAAATGCCAGGAGCTCACTCCATGTCTCTAAAATATAGTTTCTCTGCACGACTAACATAACAACCATAAAACTCATACGGTAATTTACAGGCAGCAAAAGTATAGTATGAGTACTAACACGTGGTACTTAGTTGACAGCGATCAAATGATCTACAAAGATAATGCAAATATAAGTGAAACACCTAGGCTTTGAAACATGGAAAGAAATTCTCTATTTGATGTTACTAGGGTGGGTATGATTAGGGGCATGAGTCATACCCTTGTACTAGTCGTGTCCACTCTACCCTTCCCTCTCATAAATTTATTAGCCTAGGAGAATAGTATGCTCTCCACTATACAAGTGACCCTCCCCTTAATCGTACCTAAGGGTACAAGTCGTACCTACAAGAGTCCTATGGTGAATGGCACTTAGTGTAGAATAGACTATTTTTTGTACGAATATTGTATATGATTGAAGGCATGAGTAATTCCCTTTACATATAACTCAAGAGTATATGTTCATAGCCTTAATAGTAAAGGTGACCTAGGATAAGCCTAGAGTACGAGTTAGAGTACCACTCATACCCTAGGGTACGGTTCATAAGGTGAGCCGTACGCATGTATGAGTTAATTTTATAACTTTCAACTAAGGTCCTAGTGGTCAATTCCCATGCCTAAAAACCTAAGTCCCCTAACTATATAAGGATATGATTCCTCCTCAAACACACTTTTAGTGGATCAAACATCCTAAAACACTCTCTCAAACTCATTTTTGAAAAATTGGAGGCTAGGGTTTCAAGAGTGATCTTCAAGAGGCAAAGTGAAGTCATGTTTCTTGGTGAATCATCTAGTTTAAGTCATTCAAATCTTCCCTTTGTTAAGTAATTCTAAACCCATGTGTTTTACACTTGGATTAGTAAGTGCTTATGATGATTTTAAAGTGAAATAAAAAGGGTGTTGTTTCCTAATGATGAATAATGTCAATTCTTGCTTTGACTTATGTTTATACATGTCATGGATGATAATTTTCATAAGTGGATACTTGTTGTGTGTGATTTAATATAAAGGTCTTGAGTAACCCTAATCCTTATGATTTCTACCATGAAAATAACTTTTTTAAGGATATTGACATAAGGAGTTTGTGAAAATAACTAAGTGAATTGTCTAGTCAGAGTGGTGATGTGTTGAAAATTAGGAAAATTACCCAATAAGTATGATTGATAAATGATATTATAAAAGTATTATGAGACATCTTCTGTGAAAAAAAGACCTTGTTTAGTTAATGGATAATAAAGGGTTGAAGTCCCTCAATATGAAGATGAACTTAAATTGTGTGTTGAGCTAAAGTATGGTGAGAATGTGATACAGGATAGTTAATGAAATATTAATAGTTTATGAGGGTATTGATGACCATAACTCAAATTGTATGACTAATTGAATTAAGGAAATGGTTTATTCAAATGGTTGAGCAATGAAGGCTCCCATAAGGACCATGGGGTCATCTTTAGTGTTGAATTAGTTAAATAGTTAAAGTCCTTCAGTGTTTTATGGAATGAATTTTTATGCTAGGATAAAGTGTTAAAGTCCCAATGTCAACTGATAGTAGTTGAGCTGGCTTGAGGTTGAAGTCCCTTGCTTTATGAAATGGCTCGAGGTTGAAGTCGTTTACCATATGAAATGACTTGAGGTTGGAGACCCTTTCCCAGTGAAATTACTCGAGGTTGAAGTCCCTTAATTAAAGATATCTCTTAATCTTAATGTACCTTTCTTAATGAAACAATTTACAATTAGAGTCCCTTAGAATGAGGTTAGAGTCCCTTGTCTAACGAATGGGCTTGAGGTTGGAGTCTCTTGCCTAGATGAGTGTGTGTTTGGTTTGAGTCCCTTGTTTGAATGGTTTTCCATGTGATTAAAATCCTTGGATAATGAATGTATGAATATGGTTAGATTAATATGCCTGATGAGAAATACTTGAATCCATAAGTATGGAGAGTGGGAGTCCCCCACTTCATGTCTAATAAATTAAAGTTAAAGAATGTTCTTCAGCCTTGACTTTTTAATTAGCATGTGATATACATATTTTTAAGGATGGGTGTATCAATATAATTGAATACGTTAAATTTTTTTGTTCGTGAATAATAATGCTACTTTATCCTTATCCTTGATTTACATACTAGTTCTCCGACCATTAACCATCTCCAAACACAATGTCCTCAAGTGACATATGGTCTAGAGAATAATCTTCTCTTCTCGCATAGTGATTAGGTGATCAAATTTGTTCATGAATTGACTACAGAGTGTTGAGCTTCCTTATTTTGGAATACATTCATTCTTTTTCTCCTATGTTTAGACTTAGTCTTATTTTGAATCGATTTGGCTATTATCTAGGGCTTGTCTTGACATATGTATTTTTAAACATCAGCTTGTATAAAGGTATTATGGATGACTGTGGACTTGGGTCTAATAGTTAGATTAATGAATCTAATGAAGTGATTATACATGTTTAAGTTATGACTTAAAATATGCTACCACTCTCTTATTATATGGTCGGAAGCCATCCAACTCATGTGATGTATATTGAAGATTTGGTTGTGTTATTGGGTCAACCTCTAGTTCATATAATCTTGGGGTGCCCATGCGTGATGGTAGGTTTTAATGTGTGTCAAGTTGGTGTCAGTGCCTAGGTTTATTGTCAGTTAGGTTTCCATAATACTGTGTCGAGTAGAGTCTCTTTTATGGATGTGAAGTACGCCACACTTATAGAAGAGGGGCTACGAAAAATTTTAGGAAATATTTCCCTTTCTTATGTTTTAATCTCAATCTATAGAGTCTAAGGTCTTGGATTCATCATATATCTATTTGTTATTTTTTAGATCATACCTCCAAGGATAACTAAGACTCGGGAAAACCGTTTTGAGGGCCCTATGGACGAAGCTCATTTGACTTTTAGAGTTCTGACCTGGGCTATGGCTGCAATATCTTACTATTTTTTTGGGGTTCCACCTATCCTCACCAACCCTGAATATGAGAGTGACCTTTCTATTTATTTACCTCAAGGGGGTGGTACTAATGTCATGTTTCATTGCTCTATCAAACTATTGACTCAATTGGTAGCTTCACAATCAGAGCAAGGTGCTTCAACTACCATTTCTTTTGAGACCACAAAAATTGAACAATTTATGAGATTGATTCCTCCTATGTTCTGTGGTATGAAGCTTGAGGAAGATCCCTAAAGCTTTATTGATGAAATGGAGAAGATCTTCTGAATCATGCATTCTTCAGAGATTGAGGCCATTGAGTTTCCTTTCTACCAATTGAAAAGTGTAGCATACTAATGGTACAAAGAGTGGGAGTTGTCTAGTGGTGTTGATTCTAGTCCCACGATGTGGGAGGATTTGTCTAATACTTTCTTAGACTTGTTCTTTCCTTGGGGTTTGGGGGAGGAAAAGGTAAAATAGTTTGTGAACTTAAAGCAAGGTAGGGTGTCCGTTCAAGAGTATGCCTTGAAATTCCACCAATTGTCAAGGTATGCTTCCTATATGGCTTTGAGAATGAGGGATAGAATGTGTAAGTTTGCCTCTGGATTGTCCCATAAGTTAGTCCTTGAGAGAAAGGCAGCCCTATTAATTGAGAACATAGATATTTCTAGATTAATTATGTCTATGCAACAAGCGGAAGAAGATAAAAAGAAGAAAGTTAAGCTTAGTGTGAGGACAGTGAAGAAGTTTAGGTCTTCTAACCCTAGTAGTAGAGATAGGGGTGATATCTCCATATTAGTTTTGTATGTGCAGTACCTTGAGGAAGAGAAGAAGAAGTAGACAGAGATAGGGGAAAGACACAATAAAAATTTTAGATTTTATCATCAAGGTGAAGGTCAACAATACAGTGGTATAGATGGTGGGAAATATTCTAAGAAGAAGTGGGAGTGTTTTATTTCCTACTTTATGGCTATTGATCTTTGTCCGAAATCCTCGAGTGACCATTGTTCTTAGAATGATAGTGGGTCTAGGGCATAGGATTCCCAATCTTAGGTTAGTGGGGATAGGTCTGCTCCATAATATTTTTCTTATAGATTCTGCGGGCAGATATACTGTGGGTTTTATGAAGAAAGAAGGAACATATATTTTAAATATGGTTAGACCTGTAATCTATAGTGGGGTTGTCCTTCTATGGTTTATTCGTTAGCAAATAATATTTTTGTTTCCACTTCATTAGCTTCTATATAAAATGGCACTACTTCTATATTTGGCACTAGAACTGACCAAAATTGCTTGTATGCTCTTTCTACCATCCAGGACTCTATGGCATCCCCTAATGTCATCACTGGTATGTTACGACTCTTTTCTCATGTTGTATATTGCTTGCTTGATCCAGGGTCTACTCTTTCTTATGTGACCCTATTTATGACTATGCATTTGGCTTTTGGTCTTGAGTGTATCCCCAATCCCTATTCTATTTTTACCTCAGTGGGTGACTCAGTGGTTACCAAAAAAATTTATAGGGGTTATGTGGTAACTGTTGGTGGTAGATAAACTCTGGTAAATTTGATTGATTTAGACATGGTTAATTTTGATGTCATATTAGTGATGGATTGGTTGAATTCATGTTATGCCTCCTTAGCTTGTCAAATGATAATGCTCAACTTACACGTCAATTTAGTGCAAGGCAGTCGTCGTCAATATATTTACCCAACTTTGGAGTCGGGGTCGAATCCACAGGGAATAATGTGAGTGGCGATTAAACTAATTTGAAACTATAGCTACAAGTTAAATTCAAACAAATGATATGAATATGCAAAATGGGGGTTTTAAATGATCAAACAAATGTTAAAGTTTTAACTTGCTTCAGAGCTCAAAACGAAAATTTCAATGGTTCAAATCAATGATAGAGAGGAACTAGGGTTGTGATCACTATGATTATTAATCCCCATTAAATAATAACTGTAGTATTGGGTTCTCATGAGTTGTGGGAAACACCAAATTATTATTTTCAACCGTCCATCTAAGTGTTTCTAAACCTACTTAGATGTTGAACTCCCTAATTCTCTCGAACTTAGGAAATCTTTCTATTCATATTGATTTTATCTCAAGTTGATCAATCTTGTTACAGCATTACCATTAGATGGGAACTTAACCTTCCCAAATCCTCGTTGACAATTCACTACCTTTAGTTTATTTCTCAGTTCGAGCAAACCAACATAAGGAGAGATCTATTGTTTGCAACCAACAGAAAATAATTAATATAAATGAATTATCAAGATGTTCCCACAATCACTCAAACCCTAGACCACTATTAAATCCATGGAGGAATAATCATAGATCCCACAACCCTAGTTATGAGTTTTAGTTCCATATAAAAGAGAAAACGATAAACAATAATTGAATTCATAATTCAAAGTGATTAAGCTTACAAAAGATGTAGTCAGAAATTGATTCTCTTCCCAAATTCAAGAAGAATATCCCACAACTAAATCAAAGAATTGAATATTGAATTCTATGTTATGAGAGAAAAAGAGGTAAAATGGACTTTGGAATGAGTTCCAGCCGTTTCAAGATGTCCAAGGTGATGAATGATACCCTAGAAGCTTCTATTTATATCCATAACATAAGAAAAAATTGAAATTAAAAATTTAGATTTTTTCCCCTTAGGTGATGACATGTGTAACAGCTTATCACAAATCTGATGACGTGTGATGAAATATGTGATGGCTTATCACAAATCTAATAACTTACCAGAGATTGTCGTCAGACCTTCTTTCCATTCATGACGACATATGTGATGACTTAGCATAAATCTGATGACATTTGTGACGACATATCACAAATATGATAACTTATCAGAAAATGTCGTCATAATTGCTTCACCTTTCATGTTCTCTGCCTATGTGTAACGACATAGTCTGAAAGCTTATCATAGATCTGATAGCTTATCAGACCAAGTCGTCAGATTAAATCTTTAAAACTTAATTTCTTGCTTCTTTCACCGAAAATCATCCTTCTTGATGTAGCTTTCATAGATTCTCATGCATCTTGACTTTCGTACAAAATTACATGAAATATCATAAAAAAACAACATTAGTTACTTAAGAACATACAATTATTCCGAGTTAAAAGTTTCGAATGTGCTAACAGAAAGCTAGCACATCAACACCCTCAACTTAAAGCAATTGTTTATCCTCAAACAACTACATGACATCAAAGTACGACGCTTAACCAAGAGACACATAAGATACCTATGAGAGTTGATCATCAAGTTTAGTTCAAAACACATTACCCTCTCCATTTTCAAACACTTTAAACCCAATAGTGTATATCAATCAAGTTCATCAATGTGACATAAGGGAATCAAGATATGGCATCAACTTAGCAACAATAACCATGCCTATATAAAATTACACAACCCAAACAAGTAGGCATCTAGCAATGCAACTGATGTGACCTTACAACACATAAGTTCCTCCTCACTCATGTATGAAATCATGCATGTAAATGCAGGGACGGTCAAAAGACTCTCACTCTCATAAAGAAGTTTCAATCAGTGTATGCCAAATACCATAAGTTTGCCTTTATTTTCATTATCGAAGCTTTCAGACAGTTAAGTTAGGATCACTATAGGACTTTTCTTCAGCTTGTAATGTAGGCTTGGGGCTGGTATGATACACAAGGATATTTAAAATAACTAAGACTGCTTGGCACTACACTATTTTTGGGGTCTCACTTATAAACCTTTACCTTATTTCTCCCTTTCTTGATTAAAGCACATTAAAGCTGGGTGCAGTTTTTATTCATTCATTTTGTTTTTTTAACAACTTTTCTTTTCTCATTCTTTTTCTACCACACCCAGCCTTGCATATTTTGTAACCTTCTTCATACTCACTTTACATCATGCACCCATATGATAGCCACCCTAAACTTAGGCTCTTTTCCTAAGTCAAAGTGCACAATGTCCAAGGAGGACCAGGGACAAAACAAGTTCATTGTGATACAAATAAGAAGGTGATAAGTACAATAAAAACAATAGTCATTCAGGCTCAAAATCAGGATCAAGGTATATTATTCACACATGGAAGTCATTTAGGCTAAAAGTTGACAAATATCAACAACGGCCTATAATTCTTTCCTAATCGCTATCCTACAACCAAGGCAAGACCAGCCGGATAAGTTCTTGATTTAACACACAATGGGAACTAGGTAGTATCTCACACACATGGCACAAAGGTACATCACAAGATACTACCCATTTGGTGTATGCAATTGTTAGCAGTGATTATCATGTACCTAGTACTAATGCCATAAAAAGATTCACAGTAGTCACATATAGATGCATATCACATACTAGATAGACAATTTGAGACATATTTATCATTCCAAGAAAAATCAATAAGAATATGTCAACTATCCTAGATACTTATTCTTCCCCCAGTTAACCACAAAACATCACTAAACAAACACAATACGCCTAAACATGTTGGCTCTACTAGGAAAAAGACTCCGGGGAAAAGAGTCACGGCGACGAAAACTCTAAGAGGACATCAACACCCATAAGTATCCGCACCTTTAACTTAAAATAATTCAATGTCACCAATGCTTCAAACAAAAATAAGAGAGTTAGAAATATACCTATGGCACCATGGGTGCAAAGATCTAATGTCAATCACCTAATACGAATAAAAACAACAAAATACCTTGGGTTGTCCCCTAAGAAGCGCCTAATTTAGTGTTGCAGCACAACCCAAATCATTTTTTTCCTCTATCTTAAGGATTTGAATTTCACCCCCAACTTAGAGTCCATCTTCCTTCCTCACTCAAATAGGGGTAGTACAAAAATTAAAAAGTCGAGTACTAGATTGAGCGTGGTAAACCACTCGGCCTTAAAGTAAGGTGTGTTTTTATGTTTCTTGTCTAACGTAACATCAAGAGTATAGGATTCTTATTCCCCATCTTCACACTCTTCTACTATTTTAAATGATTCTACAGACAAGATATCATCTAAACATAATGTAGAAAAGTGTTTTGACTGAGGCCCAATCAATCCTACTTTAAAATTTACACTATCTACTATACACTCACTTTTATTCACCTTCTTGACATCTTCACTTCGAACTGGTCTAGAGTCTTTATTAGAGATTTTCTTGCTTTCTTCTTTTGCCTCTAGCACCATGTCCCTAATTTTGGCATCATCTCTCTTGATTGGTTTGGTTGGTTGGGAAATCATTGAGGGTTGCTCAACATCAATATAAGGTTCTTGCTCCTCATCTTCACACTCTTTCATTATGTTAAATGATTCCACAGACATGATATCATCTAAACATAATATAGAAGAATGCTTTAAATGATTAAACTCTATATCCATCTCCTCATGAATGATTGGCTTCATGTCTTGACGCATATCAAATATAATATCATACGTTTCTTTTTAGAGATCCAACATTTGCTGAAATATACCTTCAATGCCACTCTTTTTAGTGCTATGTTCTTTCTTTTATTGACCATAAGACCTATCAAACTCATAAGAAGAACTAGAATTTTGGGTTCGCGCAATAGGGAGTGGGGGAAGTTGGGTAATCACTCCATCTCCATCTTGATCACCACATAAAGAGGAATCATACTCATAGTAGGATGGAGATGGTGCACATATCTCTCTCTGAGGAGCATATCTATAATCTTCCCAAAAGTGAGGTCTATCACAATATGGACATGGATCATGAAGATAAGATTTCCACCCACCAAGCTTATGTTCATTTCATGATGCCATAGTAATAAGTAAACTAAAATAAAAATGTACCTAAAACAAGAAATAAAAGAAAATTAAAACAAATATTTACAAGTTTGAATTCAAGCAAGTAGGATAAAATTTCAAACAAACTCAATACGCTAAATTGTTTCCCGACAACGACACCATTTTTTATAGCGCTCAACTTACACATCAATTTAGTGCAAGACGGTCATCGTCAATATATTTACCCAACTTTGAAGTTGGGGTCAAATCCACAGGGAACAATGTGAGTGGCGATTAAACTAATTTGAAACTATAGCTAAAAGTTAAATTCAAAAAAAATGTTACGAAAAGATAAAATAAGGTTTTCAATGATCAACGAATGTTAAAGTTTTAACTTGCTTCAGAGCTCAAAACTAAAATTTCAATGGTTCAAATCAATGATAGAGAGGAACTAGGGTTGTGATCACTATGATTATTAATCCCCATTAAATAATAACTGTAGTATTGGTTTCTCATGACTTGTGGGAAACACCAAATTATTAGTTTCGATAGCCCATCTAACTGTTTCTCAACCTACTTAGATGTTGAACTCCCTGATTCTCTCAAACATAGAAAATCATTCTTTTCATACTGATTTTATCTTAAGTTGATCAATTTTGTTACAGCATTAATCATTAGATGGGAACTTAACCTTCCCAAATCCTCATTGATAATTCACTACCTTTAGTTTATTTCTCAGTTCGAGCAAACCAATATAAGGAGAGATCTATTATTTCCAACCAACAGAAAATAATTAATATAAATGAATTATCAAGATATTCCCACAATCACTCAAACTCTAGCCAACTATTAAATCCATGGAGGAATAATCATAGATTCCACAAACCTAGTTGTGGCTTTTAGTTCCTCATGAAAAAAAGCGATAACAATAACTGAATTCATAATTCAAAGTAATTAAACTTACAAAAGATGTAGTCAGCAATTAATTCTCTTTCCAAATTCAAGAAAAATATCCCACAACTAAATCAAAGAATTGAATATTGAATTCTAAGTTAAGAGTGCAAAAAGAGGTAAATTGGCCTTTGGAATGAGTTCCAACCATTTCAATATGTCCAAGATGATGAATAAAACCCTATAAGATGCTATTTATATGCATAACTTAAGAAAAATTCGAAATTAAAAAGTTAGATTTTTGCCCCTTAGGTGACGACATGTATGATGGCTTATCACAAATCTGATGACATGTGTGACGACATGTGTGATGGCTTATCACAAATATAATAACTTATCAGAGATTGTCGTCAGACCTACTACCAATGTGTGACGACATGTGTGATGACTTATCATAAATTTGACAACATGGCTGCCAACTTGTGTGATGACTTATCACAAATCTGATAACTTATCAGAAAATATCATCAAAATTGCTTCACCTTTCTTGTTCTCCGCCTATGTGTGATGATATAGTTTGATAGCTTATCACATATCTGATAGCTTACTAGACCAAATCGTCAGATAAAATCTTCAAAACCTAATTTCTTGCTTCTTTCACCAAAAATCATCCTTCTTGATGTAGCTTTCATAGATTCTCATGTATCTTGAATTTCCTACAAAATTACAAGAAATATCATCAAAAAAACATTTATTACTTAAGAACTTACAATTTTTTTGAGTTAAAAGTCTCGAATGTGGTAACAGAAAGCTAGTACTTCATCAAACAAGTAAGGTCATATTTAAATTCACTAATAAGTCAATCCTTGAATGGAAATAGGGTTATTTGGTGCCTAAGGAAAGATTTATATCAGATATTAGAGAACGAAAGTTGATTTCCAAGGGATGTCTTTAACGTTTGGTCTGAGTTAAAGATTCAAACATTAACGGTCCTTTATTAATATCTACTCTCATGGTTAATGAATTTCTCAAAGTTTTTTTTGATGATCTTCATGGAGATCCTCTAGATAGGGATATTGATTTTGGGTTTGACCTTATTCTGGACACTCATCGTATCGCTATCCCTTCATATAGAATGGCTTCAACTGAGTTGAAGGAGCTTAACAAACAATAGAAAAACCTCTTTGATAAGGGTTTTATCTATCCTAGTGTATTTTTGTGGGGTGATCCTAATTTTTTCATAAGTAAGAAGGATGGTTCACTTTGAATGTGCGTCGATTATTGTCAGTTGAATAAGGTTATGGTGAAGAATAAGTATCCTCTTCCTTATATTGATGATTTTTTTGACCATCTTAAGGCTTCTAAATGTTTCTATAAGATTGATCTTAGGTCCAGTTATCATCAGCTAAAGATTATATAGGTGGATATCCCTAATACTGCCTTCTAAACTTTTGTATGGTCATTACGAGTTCTTAGTCATATCTTTTAGTTTTAGTAATGGCCCAACGATATTTATTGACTTAATGAATAGGGTCTTTTGTTAGTTTCTAGATTTTTTCCTTATGTGTTTATATATGGTATTCTGGTGTATTCTAAGAGTGTGGCAGATTATGCTGATCACCTCTGTATTTTGTTGGAAACCTTTAAAGATAAGCATTTCTATGTTATGTTTTAAAAGTGTGAATTTTGGTTGAAGGCTATTACTTTTCTGGATCATGTCACTAATAGTGAAGGGATCATGGTAGATTAAAAAAAAGTTACAATGGTTAATAAATGGTGTAGTCCTATGACTCCAACTGATATTCTGAGCTTCTTAGGTTTATCCAGTTAATATAGTATATTTGTGGGGAGTTTCTTGGCGATAGCTTCCCCATTGACTAATTTGACCCAAAAGAAGGTGAATTTTTTGCGATTTGATGCTTTTGATTGTACTCATGAGAAGTTGAAAGATAAGTTGACTTCAGCTTTGATTTTGACTCTACCTAAAGGCACCAATTATTTTGTTATTAATTGTAATACTTCTCATGTGGGAATTGGTTATGTGTTGATGCAGCATCATAGGATTGTGCCCTATGACTCTAGGCAATTAAAAGTTCATGAGAAGAATTACCCAACTTATGACTTGGAGTAATTGGCTGTGGTGTTCATATCGAAGATCTGGCGTCACTGTTTGTATGGAGTCTATGTAGATTTATTTTTTGATCATAAGAGCCTGAAATATATAGTTGCTAAAAGATTACTACATGAGTCTCCACTATCACCAAGGTAAAGCTAATATGATTATTGATGATGTTAAATGGTTATCCATAGAGAGTCTAGCTCATGTGGATGAAGATAAGTGAGAATTCGTAAAAGATTCACCGTTTGAGGAACCTTGGAGTTTGTCTCTTGGACTATGAATTTGATAGTTTATTTGTGCAAGAAGTGGTTAAATCATCACTTGATGCTTAAATAAAGGTAAAGCAAGTGTTGTATCCTATCTAAATGAAAATTAAGGTAGATATGGGTCAGCAAAAGGTTGTAGCTTTTGAGATCATGGCTATGGTATCTTAAGGTACGAAGGTAGGTTATGTGCTCTCGATGTAAATGGGTTACAAGAGAGTGTCTTGGCTGAAGATCATGAGTCACATTACATTGTTCATCCTTGTTGGACAAAGATGTATCATGATCTTAAATAGATTTATTTGTTGAATAATAACAAGTGAGATGTGGCTAGTTTTATGGGTAAAAGCTTTGTGTGTCAACAAGTGAAGGTTGAGCACTTAAGGCACAATGGGTTGACTCAAATAATCAAGTTTCTTCTATGGAAGTGGGAAGTAATTAATATGGATTTTATTACCAGTATTTCTCAATGTCAGAATTAGTTTGATTCTATTTGTGTCATCATGGATAAGATGACCAAGTCTGCTCTCTTATTGTATGTGAGGACTGAATATTTGGTAGAGGATTATGCAAAGTTTTTCCTTCAAGAGATTGTTAAGTTACATAGGTCACTTATTTCTGTCATATTAGATCGCGATACTCCATTTTAATCATATTTTGGGCATTAATTTCATAGAGAAATAAGAACTAAGGTAATCCTTAGTAGTGCTTTCCACCCATAGATGGATGGGAAAGCAAAAATAAAGGTTTAGGTCTTGGAAGATATGCTTCAGGTTTGTGTGATTGACTATGGTAACAGTTGGGTCGATAATTGTCCTCTTAGAGACTTTATGTACAATAATATTTATCACTCTAGCATTGGTATATCTCCTTTTGAGGTGTTATTTGGTAAGAGGTGTCATTCTTCCATTGGGTGGTTCAAGGTTTGTGAGGTGGAGATATCTGGCCTAGATTTGGTTTACCAAGTGATGGAGAAGGTAAAAGTCATTTGGTATAGACTTAAAGCTACCTAAAGTTTCCAAAAATCTAATGTGGATGGGAGGCATAGGGAGTTAGAGTTCAAGGCTGGCGATTGGGTGTTCTTGAAGGTATCTCCTATGAAGGAAGTAATATGGTTTGGGAAGAAGAGGAAACTCACTTCCCGGTATGTCGTCCTGTACTTGGTTTTGAGGAGGGTTGGTAGCGTTGTGTATGAATTGGAGTTGCCTTCTAGTTTGAGATCTATTCACCCAATGTTCTATGTGCCAATGTTTAGGAAGTGTGTGGATGTTTCATCGCTAATTGTCTCTATCAATAATATTGATATTTTGAATTCCATATCTTATGAAGAATTCCTTGTTCAAATTTTGGATCAGCAACTTCATAGGTTGCAGACGAAGGATGTGGATTTGGTAAAGGTTCTATGGAGGAACCACAAATTTTAAGATGCTACTTGGGAAGCCGAAGAGGACATAAAGTCCAAGTATCCTTTCTTTATTTCCTCTCCGAAAAATCATGCGTAAGGTATGCATTATTCTTAACATCTTTGTTTTTTGACTTTGTTAAAGGAAAGATTGATTTTCTTAGCATCTTTGTTTTCTAACTTGATTAAAGGTACGAGTATAGATATATGGAGTCCAATAGTGCTTGTGTTTCCTTGACCCATCATTGAAGGATGAATGATCTATGTGGGGGAGAATGTAATGCCCCAAATTTTTAGCCCTTGAAAATTCTTGAGTTTTGGGCTTACTTTCTTTGTCACGGCTCGTGGTGACAAGTTGGGATATGTAGTTATGGGTTGTTGGACCCTGGTCAAAACCAAATCATAAACTTAGTGGCAAGGTTCTCCTGTGAGTACAAGTGGCTCACTATGAGGCATGAAGATGTGTTACAAGTCGTAGGTTCGAATCGTAAGATGTCCGATGTTCAATTCTTTTGGGTTCTTTTTTGCTCACTACTAGACCTTATGAGCTATAAGATCTCCTTACGAGTGGGTTGCTGGATTTGTAAGGTGGGAAGTGTATGGGGGTTCTAGTAACTGTCTTGGTTACAACTCGTGGTCACGAGTCATAAGGTGTAGGTATGAGTCAAGGGGTTGACTCATAACCAATGACGAATTTTTTTCTAGCTTTTAAGTTGAGGGCATTCTGGACATTTTCCTACTTGTCCAGCATAAAACCCACGTCTTATAAGATCCTTGGGAATCATTAGCTAGTACAAACATATGAAATAACCTCTCTAAACACTCCCAAATCCTGAAGGTCAAGAACACTTTAGATTTCAAAAATTTGATCAATTAGGGATCTCAAGGGTGATTTCTCTCCGTAGTTCTTGGTGATTAAGGCATGTTACTCTAACCTCATTATTAATTTTTAAAAAGAATGTAATATAAAGTATGGTTCATAAGATTATTGTTTTGATTTTGAAATTAAAGGTTGGAGGTTTTGAATGTTATGAATTGAACAATGTTTCTCATGGTTTATACATATGATTTTTCGTGCATGTAATATGGTTTTGAAATTTTGGGAACATGGGTATGGGGAATGAACTCGGGAATTGTGATTTTCAAAAACTTGTGTCTTTTAAAGTGGTTACAACCCCAACCCCATATTGTTTAATTAGTTTTACTTGTGAAAGCTAGGGGAGTTCGTCAAAACTAAGCCAGTTTTTAACTATTCCATAATATAAAGAAGTATTTGGAATACGACGGTATGATTTAATGAACAAAGGAAGATGGTGTCCCCAAATGTGTAATAATGAACTAAAGGATCTTTTCTCCCTAAGTTAATGGAAATTATTTGGGATGACTTTTTACCTTGAAGTGTAGTTGGTATGATGATATCAAAAATGTAGGCTTAAAAAGTGTATTGTGGTTTATTGAATTAGAATGTGTGATAATTGTTTTATTGGGCTCTAATATAGGTTGTTTAGCTGAGTCGAGAAAGTGGAGGTCCGAGTGACAGATACTAAAGACAGCATTTTCTGACGCGGGGTTCAAAGTGGTCAAGGAGGTTCAACTCCCCTTTATTATTATTTTATTATTAGGGAGGTTCAAGACCTTTATAAATAATTATATGATTGGGTGCTTAAGTTACCTTTGTATATGTTGGAGGGTTCGAGTCCTCCATATACATATATATGAGATTATTCTCTAGTTCATGCTCCAAAATGCACTGGGTCACAACCAAAGGGTGAGAGCTATGGCCCATATATCCCATGTGGACTATTATATGATAGTTTAGCTATACGATCCAATATAAAGTTTTGACATTCATATGAAGCCTTGTTCCTGATCATGTCATATGATATAGGTATATAATTTCATACAATAGAATATTCGTAATGTTTTTGATGATTTTAATCTTTTAATCATATTATTATGTTATCCTTATCCTCGAGTTTTATTCTAGCGTTCACCCTGCTAACCATCTTTGGACATTGTTACCGTTCGATGCTTGAATTGGTCATACTTTCGCTCCGCCTGCTCAGTGACTAACTGATTTGGGGACAACTTTTGAGTCAGACTAAAGTCGTGAGCTTCTATATTTTGGAGGACTCCATTTTATGCTACATATTACTTTACAACTTTATAATTCCTTTGGTCTTTGATTTGTGTATGGTTGGGGGCATGTCCCGACTGGATATTCTATCATATTTATTAGAGGCTTTGTCGGACTACTGTGGGCATGCATGGTGTTAGTATTGGTACTGATATTGGCGTTGATACAGGTATCGGTTGGTTTTGGATTTAGACTTATTATAATATTTTTAAATTGATATTCTCTTATCTTGTTATATCTTCAAATTTCATCCTACTTGATGGTATGGTGTGTTGGTTTGGTTAGGTGTAGAGTGATCCCCGTTCCACGCGGAACTTGAGATATATGTCATGGCCAGGCCCTAGATCGGGTCATGACATTAATGTTTCCTTTAGGTAGTTTAAAGTCATCTGCGACATCTAAATGAATAGGCTCAACATATGTTCATAGATAAAGTTTTCTTCTATATTATAATCCATTTTCTTGAGAGATGCTTGATATTGATCAAACAGGTACATTGACGTACGTCAGGTAAGTGATCAGTTCCTTTTTCCTCTGCATCGATAACATCTATTTTTTAAAATATTTCTTTTCACCTCTTTATGTGTTTCACCTTTTCTTACACTGTCGATGTTTAGGGTTATTATTTAGCATAAGATAATCACTATGATTCAAATTTCTTTCCCGACCACGACCACGAGTGGGTCCAGGGCCTCTTTCATGTTTTAGTTTGTAAAAAATTATAGTATTCATTTTGGAGAATGAAAAAATACCAATTGGTAAACTTTCATGTTTCATCAAAATATCATTATGTTGTTTAGCAAAAAGAAGATGCAAAATTAATTCAGAATACTTTTTAAATTCCATTTCTCAAAATTGTTGTGGCCTAAGTATACTCGAGGTAAGAAAGGTGAAAAATGTTTTCTCCAGCATACCGTGATCCTTCATGACCCAAAAATCAAGCGTTATGATGGCACTTGTCGCGTAAATCCTTGAAACATAAGCATAACGCGTCCAAGCGCACATGCAAGTGTATGTGGTCCACGAAGTAGTAAAATGGCCTTAAGAAAGCCAAGTATCAATCCTGCAGGGACTTTTGTTAAACAACTATACCTTTTCTTGTCTCACTACAAATAATAAACTAGTGCTAAAATAAAAAATAAAGGTTATGAATTGAAAACTTAAACGTAAAATTAAATAATGAAGTAAAGTAAGTTCTTTGACAATAACAGTGAGAAACCAAAGGTTCAGGTAGTACGAACAATCCTTCTACGTTATATAACTTTGTTGGTTTAGTTAATTATCTTGGTTGTTGGTTCATGGGGTTTATAACACGATCTTGATCTTTCACACCGTTAATCAACTATTTATCTTAGCTTTAAAACTACATCATTTACCGGGGATGCAGGAACTAAGATAAACACAGTTGTATTCTTCCCGTCTTTGAACCAAATAGCGCGAATTAGGTATAATCCTATCCTTATCACAAATCATAACTTTAATTCATTGAATGATCATGATCCTATACCATGTATCCCACATTTTATTCAATCGTTCCTCTTTTTAGGCTTACATATAAAATTTTGGATTTATCCTAAGGGCTTCCAATCTGTAGAAGAGTTAAAACAAGATATTTACAAAAGAGTTGCACTGTCCTATTTTTAGTAAGAACCAAGTGCCCAATTGTGACATATGAGTGTACCATGCTATGACATTGGCGCGTTAATGCCCTGGACCTCCCTTATCATGGATTATTGCTTAAATTAAATGGTTTTCTTTGTTACTAAGGGTATGGAATGCCCTTTATGCAGAGATCCAAGAGCGTGGTACGCCCTTGTGCTTAAATTTCAAGATTTTGTCCAAGGAATCTCCATGTGTTTGGCCTTTGACCCCTTGCTTTGCGGTAGCTTTTCCTGCTCAAAATATATTTGTAAATCACCTCCATATCATCTTCATCATATCACCAAACACCTACAACATATCACAGCACAAATTAAAGCTTTAAACAAGATAGAATCAAATATGACTACTAGAATGATATATAGTTCAAGCTAAGAGTACTAGTTTTCTCATTTTACTTCTAATAAAGCATTTTGATTCCAAATTTGATTTGAAAACACCTCAAACATCATAAACACAAAACTTAACCTTAGATTCTTATTTATGTAAATATTTTCGCATTACATACCTAAGAAATCCTCAAAACTAAGCTAATTAAGGCTAGATAATAACACTTAGGTGCTTAAATCTACCTAAGATAATCACCCCATACTTAAAGCCTTGTTTATCCACGAACAACTCTTTACCTTAAGCATCACATCCAGCATGACTTCGGCACTACTGCTACAAGAAAGACACTCAAGCTAGCTCTATAATGACTACCCACATAGAAATTTTCATACTCAAACATGTTATATACATTTGAAAACTCAAGAATACTACTTCAGAAAAACCTAGCCTCAATATTTGACTCACCAAGTTGGCAAACGCAAGCATATTAATCAATCACAGGGATCAAATACCTCACCTAAATATTATAAAACATGTGCCCTTACCACAAGAGAGTTACTCGTATTCACTTATAGAGATGAAATTTTTCACAAGAATAGGTATTAAAATCAAATTACACTCACTCACAAAGAATTCTCATGTCACACAAGATGAACCATAGGCTTTCCCTTAGTGTATTACTCTACTAATATTAAAATGTAAAGGCCTATGATCAAAGAGGACTTTTATGATTGTAATATAGGCTAAGGGATGGGTTGGAACTATTCTCCCCAATAATAATGACTATCTTCCCTAAGCACTTCAATACATCAAATTATATATTAATATCTTCTCAAAAAAATAAAACTCTTACCACTTCCATATCCAAACATCTTTTTTACTTTGACCAATCTCATTAGTCTTGTTCACATATATTGAGGAGGGATTATTTTCTATCATGATTCAATATTGATAAATTGATGTCTCTTTCATTAAATTATTCCCACCCAAAAAACATAAACTTTTCAACACCAATAGCTACTGCTTTGGGGCTTTACTTTCACCTCTCTTCTTTTTATTTTTCTCTTCTTACTGTCGATGATTTGTCAATTAAATAAATTAGGAGCTTTCGATCAAATTATGGTCAACCAAATAAGGGATTAGGCTATTCATGAGGCTAACAAAGAATAAAGTCTAAAGGCTCAATGTTGCTAACTAAAATTATACCCCAAGGGTAGATAAAAGAGGGATGAAACATGGTTATCAAAGAAGTCTATATCATCTCCAAAAGCCAAATTATTTATTTTTATTTGCATACACATCAAGAAAGTTTTAGATATCCATATGTAACATTAAATACAATAAGAACCTCACATCACACACGAAACATGTACAAATCAAGTACGATTATTATATTATCTAAACCAAGCAACATCATGAATTCAGAATAAAGCCAAGATCTCTCAATAGTCATAGACATAAGCCTAAGAGTTTTAAAAGTAGTCATTCACCACAATAAACATACTTTTTAAAAACAAAATCACTCACCTAATGTAATTAGACATTGTAGCTAGCAGGAACATCCCACTTACTCTCAACACAAAAAGTTTAAAATTTACGCCTAAAAATGAAAAAGGCATATTCGATTCAAAGAGTGCCTCCTTAAAAAAGAACCAAAAAGAGCAACCAAAGGGTAGGTGAAGTGTGAACCTTCTATGCTGACATCAACTAGAACTAAAAACTAAAAAAAGAGAAAATCTTAGTAGTTTTTTTCAAATTTACTCAAAAACTAGAAAACAATTACGAATAAAATACTGTAGCAACACTTTACTCTAAATTATGAAAGGATTTCCCACCCCAAAGTTTAAAAAGTACTTTGTCCCCAAAGTATACTAAAAGTAAGGATAGATATAATTACTAAAGCCTCAAATCCTAGCTAGTAGCATCTTTAATCATTATTAAGGCCGGGTGGATCTCACACCTAGTATTTACTATGCTCATTCGCTCGGGTATCCGGTACTCAAACTTTTCATCAACCTGTGACTCAACAAAGATAAAAATTGTGTGACATAAGAACAAAAACATAGAAATAAAAAACCTAGATTAAAAAGGGTTTTTTCCCAAGCAGTTGCTAAGTTAGTGTCGAGGCACGATACACATTGCTACAACTCAACCATATTCCTTCATACTTTTCCTCCTACTCGGAGGCTCTAATATCACTCATTCTTGTACTTTTAAGTGTGTACTCTCAAGGTCTGCATTTTTGCAAAATTTTCCTTTTCATGCTCTTCTTTCAACTTTACCCTTTCAGACATAATTACTGACTTAGGTAAATCTATGATGTTGTTCAAAAAGGTTATTGGTGGCTTAGACTCCACCACCTACACTCATCTACTTCCATGGTTGTGATTATACATATGTCTTTATAATGGTAGGATGGATTGAGAGGTTTTTCAAATTTAATGACCATATCTTTAACATCCAGTCTCATATTAAGAGTGTCATCTCTAATTTCAATTATTTCTCCTCTTATCGCAAAAAATGGATGACCTAATATTATGGACACCATATAATCTACATCATTATCAAAAAAAAATAAAGTCATCAGGGATAATAAATGCACCAACCTTAATGATAAAGTCCTCAATGACTCCTTTGAGTTGAACTCTCATTCTGCCTACCATTTGGAGTACCACGCAACTAGCCTCATCTTACCCAAACCAAGACTTCTAAACACTAATAGGGAAATCAAGTTTATACTTACCCCTAAATCATTCAGAGCAAGGACCACATCATTATCACAAATTTGTATGAGTAAGATGAAACTCCCTAGGTCCTTTAATTTTTTAGGCATTTTTCTAATCATCACTAAACAACACTCCTCAATAAGTGTCATTATCTCAATGTCCTACAACATTGTCTTATTAGTCACCATATCATTTATGTACTTAGAGTACTTAGTCATACCTTCTAAAACATATAAAAAAGGGAGATTAATATAAAGTTCTCTAAATATGTCAAACAACTTCTTGAAAAATACAACCTCATTAGCCTTTATGTGACATTAAGGTTGTAACGCCCCAAAAAACAGGTCCCGGAGCGTCACACGGTGCTTAAGGCTACAAGTAGCCCCAAGCTAACCATTTGAGCCATTTTCATTCAGTTCAACACAAATCAACAGGGTTTCCATAAATAACCCTCAAATATCAACATAGTAATCATCATCCAAGAATAAAAGAATTCTAGAAAGATAACAAAATACGACTTATAAGTTAACTCCCAACATCTATAATAGTCTGACAAGCCTCTAAGAAAATCAAGAAAACCAGCGAGCCATTGAGACATGCCCCAACTAACTCATACTCAGTTATCAAATGTAAAATATTTTGTGAAACCAACATCAGGCATCACATCCTCGGAATATGAGGACTTACCACAACAAAGGATGTAGAACAACGTGCCCAAGAAATCACCGTCGAACTTGGAACTGAGCACCTGAACCTATATTCCAAGAAAATGCAGCCAACATCCAAAGATATGGGTCAGTACCAGGGAAAGGAACCGAGTATCTAGGGGTGTATGCAGTTGTATAAACATCATCATCATAAATAATTATAAGAAATATGCAGGATGTATGAAAGACTCACGTAGCCTGAAGAAAATCATCATAATCATGAGAGGATGAAATAAGTACAATAACATATGTGAGTCATCATATACTTTGTCAATCACTTTCAGTTCATCAATAATATCAATTCTCATAATGTAAATATCATTTAAATCTTTCGAAAGAATAACTTTCACAATTCCACTTTCAAATCACTTCAGCATTCACCATAGACACAAGGAAACACACACACACTGGGAGATCCTATAACCGACATAAATATTATGAGCTACATGGAGTCCAATGAACAACCCACGTTGGGGAGAGCTATCCTATCCTTGCCATCGGAGTAGGACTATCAATATCAAATCCACACAAACTAGTGATCACTATATAAATCAGCCTCAGGCTCACTCCTACGGGGACATGTAGTTCTAGGGAAGTAAGGTCGCTTTATACCTCCCACTCGGTGCTAAAGATTTCTCCCAAACTTAGCTCAGATCATTTCAAAGACAATCCACAACAAAATAATTTTAGTAATATATAAATATAATTTGGGAGCCATCATGCCTCCTATCTATCAAAATCAATCACGTTGTGGATTTATTTTACACTCGAGTTCAAAACTACTCCATTAAGACCAAAAGGTCAAATCATTCAAAATATCTCAAATATTCAATATCAACGTGCTTATAACACACACTTTCTCAAAAAAACATAATTTCCAATGGGGATTCACGATCCAAATATCAAAATCATGATAAATATCATTCAAGATTCATGCTTAGTATCTCCACACATATAAATTCATCTTTCAAAATCATACACATCAAGATTTCATAATAATCATCATAAGATATGGGTTCATGCTTCAAATTCATAAAAATCAAATAAAAATTATGTCTTTGTAAAAAAAATTACTTTTGGGCACAAGAACGAAAAAGAGTTCCTGTTGAAAACCCCCACATACCTTGAATGATGAACTTTAGATCGATACTCATTTTTGAGATGTTAATCATTCCTTTGAATGATGGTTCATGGAGTTCTTGAACTAGGAACTTGGAATCTTGAATAAATTTGCAGAATTAATGGTGAACTTTGGAGGTTCTTGAAGTTAGATGTAGGAGCTTAGGGTTTTCTTTTTGAGGGAATTTGATGAAATATAACATATAATACTTCTAATAGGCTTTAATATAGGGTTTGGACGGATTGGGTGAGGGGGAATCACCAAAACGCCGCTCAAAAATCAAATAATTCTGGAATTTATCCTTTGGTGGACTGTTTTGATAGTTTGAAGTAGATCAACCATAACATTTTACTCCGATATCCAAATTGGATGAAACAAATTTCATTAGAAAGAGGACTCTCACATAATTCCATTGATATATAGTATCTCACCTAGATCATTGTGTACGAGGAGTTATGATCGTTTGAAATTTACCCAAAAATTCACTTTTGATAGGCTGAAGTAGATCGGCCATAACATTTTGTTCCAATAGAAAAATTGGATGAAACCAATTTCATTTGAAAGAGGACTCGTAGAGATTTCCATTGATCTATAGTAGATCACCCAGATCATTATGTACAAGGAGTTATGATCATTTAAATTTGGAACAAAAATACGCCAGGCCTCATTACTTTTTCCTGCATGTTTTACTATTCACTACTATGCATGGTTCAATCGAAATGTTCATAACTCGTCGGTTGGGTGTCCGTTTTGGATGATCCACATATCATTGAAAAGCTTATTCGATACTCTATGTAATGGTGGGTGATAATCTAATACATTCCATACTAAAAATTTATAATTTATTCTAGAAGATAGAACCCAACACGTTAAGCATAAAACTTCAACAAAAAATTTCTCGGTGTATTACATCATCCCCCCTTGGAAACATTCATCCTCGAATGATGCTAGACATGCCAAGAGTATATAGGGAATAGAGCATACAGCTGAAATCATTCGTTAGACTCATCACCACATCGTTTCTCACTCCGAATGCAACATAGAATGCATAAATTCAAGAAACTACAGCTGAACACATAATAAATCACAGCTGAACTGCTGCAACTTTTATCAAAAGTTCATGATTTAGGAAAGAACGGTACCTTCGGCTTGATCGGAGTTTGAGGAAAATAGATGCGGGTACTTGGATCGCATATCCACCTCAGCTTCCCAAGTTGCACCCTCAACAGAATGGTTTCGCCACAACACCTTGACCAAGGGAACTTCATTGTTCCTTAGTCTTCGGACACTGAAATCAAGAATCTCAATAGGAATCTCATCAAAAGAAAGATTTTCTTGAATGTCAGCACTCACAGAGGAATCCACTACCACAGCATCACTAATATGCTTTCTAAGTATGGAGACATGGACTATTGGATGAATAGAGGACAACTCGAAAGGCAACTCGACTTTATAAGCTACCTTACCAACACGACTAAGAATTTTGTAAGAACCAACATAACGGGTCTAAGCTTCCCCTTATTTCCAAATCTTTTCACCCCCCTCATGGGTGAAACTTTCAGATACACTAGGTCACCAACTTCAAACTCAAGGTCTCTCCTTCTAACATCCGCATATGACTTCTGACGACTCTGCGCAGTTTTCAATCTTTCCCTAATCAACTTAACTTTTTCCATAGCCTCAAATACCAAATCAGAACCAGTCACAGCCACTTCACCCACCTCGAACCAACCAATGGGTGATCTAAACTTTCTCCCATATAACGCTTCAAATGGAGCCATGCCAATACTAGAGTGAAAACCGTTATTGTAAGCAAACTCTATCAACGATAAGTGATCATCCCAACTTCCCTTAAAGTCAAGTGCACAATCTCTCAACATATCCTCTAAGGTCTGGATGGTCCGCTCAGCCTAACCATCGGTCTACGGATGAAAAGAAAAACTCAAAAGTACTTGGGTACCAAGACTCTTCTGAAAAGCTTTCCAAAATTGCGAAGTGAACTGAGTACCCCTATCCGAAATGATAGACAAGGGAAATCCATACAGTCTGACTAGCTCTCAGATATACAATCTAGCGTAATCCTCAGTAGTATATAAAGTATGAACAAGCAAGAAATGAGCAGACTTAGTCAACCTATCAACCACAACCCAAATGAAATCATGATGGTGCCGGGAAAGAGGTATACCAATCACGAAGTCCATATTTATCTCTTCCCACTTCCAGGTGGGAATACTAAACTCTTGCATCATACCACCAGGTCTTTGGTGTTCAACCTTAACCTGTTAGCATGTTGCATACTTAGCTACAAACGCTGCTATATCTTTCTTCATGCCACTCCATCAATAGATTCCCCGCAAGTCTCGGTACATCTTGGTGGCACCAGGATGAATAGAAAATCGTGCCCCAGGTGCTTCATCCATAATCCTCTGCCTCAGATCATCAACATTTGGGACACACAATTTACCCTGCAATCTTAACACACCATCTCCCCCTTGGGAGAAAACCTCTAATTTTTGGTCCTTGACTGACTCCTTTAGTCTGACCAAACTAGCATCTAAGTATTGTTTTTCCTTCATTTCCGAAACCAAACCTTCAACAGAGTCAAATAACCTAACCCTCAATCTAGCCAAATGATGTACATCATGAGCCAACTCTTTCTTACCTTCTACCACATGCGAAACACTACCCATGGACACTATACTTAGGACATCCACCACAACATTGGCCTTGTTCAGATGGTACAGCACACTCATATCATAGTTCTTTACCAATTCTAACCATCGTCTCTACCTAAGATTAAGTTCTCTCTGGGTAAACACATACTGCAGACTCTTATGATCAGTGAAAACATCAACATGGACACCATACAAAGAGTGTCTCCAGATTTTCAAAGAAAACATAACAGCAGCCAACTCAAAGTCATGGGTGGGGTAATTTTTCTCATGGGGTTTCAACTGTCTAGAAGCATAAGCTATCACCCTACCCTTCTGCATCAATACGTAACCCAACCCAACTCTCGAAGTATCACAGTACACCACAAAACTATCAACACCATCAGGCAAAGTCAAAACAGGGGCTGAAGTGAGTCGAGTCCTCAACTCCTGAAAACTCTTCTCACAAGATTCGGACCACAAGAACTTCACTTTCTTTTGGGTCAACCGAGTCATAGGAGATGCTATAGAGGAGAAGCCCTCAACAAAATGGCAGTAATAGCCAGTTAAACCCAAGAAACTTCGGATATCAGTCGGAGAAATAGGTTTAGGCCAATTTCTAACAGCTTTGGTCTTTTGGGGATCAACTCTAATACCCTCGGAAGAAATGATATGACCCAGAAAAGCAACTGACCTTAGCTAAAACTCACACTTACTGAACTTGGCAAACAACTTATGATCTCTAAGGGTTTGCAAGATAGTTCAAAAATTATCAAAATATTCATCCTCACTACGGGAGTACACCAGTATATCATCGATGAACACTGTGACAAACATATCCAGATAGGGTCTGAACACTCAATTCATGAGGTCCATGAAAGCTACTGGGGCATTAGTTAACCCGAAAGACATAACAAGAAAATCAAAATGGCCATAACAAGTTTAGAAAGTGGTTTTTGGGATGTCATACTCCCTAACTTTGAGTTGATGATAGCTGGAACAAAGGTCTATCTTTGAGAAATAACTTGCACCTTGCAATTGGTCAAACAAATCATCTATTCTCGGAAGGGGGTACTTCTTTTTAATGGTGACTTTATTCAGTTGGTGATAATCAATGCACATATGCAAAGAGCCATCTTTCTTTCTCACAAACAACACAGGAGCACCCCAAATAGAAATACTGGCCTTATGAAACCCTTATCTAGTAGATCTTTGAGTTACTCTTTAAACTCCCTAAGTTCTGCAGGGGCCATACGGTAAGGAGGAATAAAAATGGGCTGAGTATCAAGAAGAAGATCAATCCCGAAATCTATCTATATATCAGGAGGTATCCCTGGGAGATCATCCGGAAAGACATCAGAAAACTCATTGACGACGTTAACAGACTAGAGAGTTGGAGTCTCAAACTTAGTGTCTTTGACTCTAACCAAATGGTAAATACACCCCTTGGAAATAATCTTTCTAGCTTTGAGGTAAGAGATAAAATGACTCTTAGGTGACATAGAATTCCCGGGCCACTCAAACACAGATGCACCCGGAAACTGAAACTTGACCACTCGAGTCCAACAATCAATTGAGGAATAAGAAGAATACAGCCAATCCATACCCAAAATCATATCAAAATCTACCATGTCTAACTCAATCAGATCAGCCAACAAGACTCTATAAAGAACGATAACAGGACACTTTTTATACACTTTCTGGGCAACAATCTAATCACCCACTGGGGTAGAAACTAGGATAGGCTCAACAATAATCTTAGGACTCATTTCAAAATTCACAGCAATTAAAGGTGTAACATATGAGAAACTAGATCCATGATCCAATAAAGCATACACATCAAACTAAAATATATGAAGCATACAAGTAACAACATCGGGAGAGTCCTTCTGTTCCTGGAGGGATGGTAAAGAATAGAATCTATTCTGGTGCTGCCCGCCAGCATTGCTAGAAGAGGCACCCGAAGCTAGGGCTGGGCGAATCACTGGAACTAGAGCACTAACAGTCTAAGTCTGGGTCTGAGGGCGATAGTCATGATGCTCTTGTCCATCCTGTGGACAATCTCTAACTCTGTGAACCATGTCACCACATTGGAAATAACCCCTCTTCTCACCCCAACACTCACCCAAATTATCCCTTTCACTCTTAGAACACAGGGGACAATTTGGCTTACTGCCAGTACTATACTGGGACCTGGATGCATATGACCTACTACCTTGCTCCTGCCTACCTCTAAGCACGGGAGCACTAGCAGCTGACGATGCTGGCATAGATGAACTATCCTGATACTGAGAGCGACTCCCTCTCTGTGATCTAGTCTGACCCTATCCATGTTGCTCGACCTAGCTCTCTTATTCTCTCTCATTTTATCTCTCTCCTTAATCTTAGCTGCCTCAATCTGTTGGGCATGAGTCATCAGCCTAGAAAGATTCATCACACTATTCAGCATAGCAGACCTACACTCCTTAACCACATAACTAGACACTCCAGTCACAAACTTACTCATACTAGCCTGATTATCAGCCACTAAGTCAGGAGCATACTTGGCCAACTAATTAAACTTTAGACAATATTCCCTAATAGTCATAGAGCCCTATTGCAGGTTCATAAAATCTTCCACCTTTTCCTCCCTCATCTTCAAAGGGAAAAACTTATCCAAGAATGCATCCTGGAACTCTTCCCAAGTTGTAGGGACAGCTCCCTCACCTCTACCTTTCCTCCAAGAAACAACCTAGTCATAAGTAAGGTCTTTCAACCTATATGCAGCCAACTCCACACTATGTTCTTCAGATACATGCATCACCTGAGTAATCTTCCGCACCTCCTCTAAAAACAACCGTGGATCTTCATCAGACTTGGACCCATAGAAATTCAGCGAATTCATCCGTATGAAGTCACGGATCCTGGTAGCAGCTGAATTACCTCCCTGCAACTATGGAGCCGAGGCCGGGTTGGCCTAAACATTTGTAGTAATAGCTTGGGCCAGCGCCTAAAAGGCTGCCTGAAATTTAGTATGAGACACATTTTTATTCAATGGGTTAGCGGGTTGAGGTTGCTAACCATGATTATTTCTTCTCGCTCGACATGGAGGCATATTTTCAAAAAATGAGAGCATGAATCAATAGAAGAGAGAGAAACACTTTAAGCACGATAGACTTCTGAAAGAAAGAATCACACTTTTTCCTAAAATGTCTTACAGCCTCTTGCTCATAGATATGGTGCCGACGATCAAAACTCTACTTAACGTAGCTTGTCAGACTCCCTAGGATACCTTAAAACCTTAGGCTCTGATACCAAGTTTGTAACGCCCTGAAAAATGGGTCCCAGAGCATCACACATTGCTTGAGGCTACGAGTTGCCCCAAACTAATTCAGTTCAACACAAATCAACAGGGTTTTCATAAATAACCCTCAAATATCAATAGAGTAATCATCATCCAAGAATAAAAAAATTTCAGAGAGATAACAAAATACAACTTATTAGTCAACTCCCAACATCTATACTAGTCTGACAAGCCTCTAAGAAAATTAATAAAACCAGCGAGCCATTGAGACATGCCCCAACTAACTCGTACTTATTTATCAAATGTAAACAATTCCGTGAAACCAATATCAGACATCACATCCTCGAAACATGAGGACTCACCACAACAGAGATGTAGAACAGCGTGCCCAAAGAATCACTTTCAAACCTGAAACTACGCACCTAAACCTATATTCCAAAAAAATACAGCCAACATCTGAAGATATGGGTCAGTACCATGGAAAGAAACCGAGTATATGGGGTTGTATGCAGTTGTATAAACATCATCATCATAAATATTTATAAGAAATATGCAGGATGTATGAAAGACTCACACAGCCTAAAGAAAATTATCATAATCATAAGGATGAAATAAGTACAATAACACATGTGAGTCATCATATAATTTGTCAATCACTTTTAGTTCATCAAGAATATCAATTCTCATAGTGTAAATATCATTTAAATCTTTTGAAAGAATAATTTCCACAATTCCACTTTCAAATCACTTTACCACTCACCATAGATACAAGGAAACATACACACACTGGGAGATCCTATAACCAACATAAACCATGTGAGCTAGATGGAGTCCAACGTACAACCCATGTTGGGGAGAGCCATCCTATCCTTGCCATCGGAGTAGGACTATCGATATCAAATCCACACAAACTTGTGATCACTATATAAATCAGCCTCAAGCTCACTCCTACGGGGGCATATAGTTCTAGGGAAGTGAGTTCTCTTTATACCTCCCACCCAGTGCTAAAGATTTCTCCCAGACTTAGCTCAAATCATTTCAAACACAATCCACAACAAAATAATTTTAGTAATATATAAATATACATCGGGAGTCATCATGCTTCCCATCTATCAAAATCAACCATGTTGTGGATTTCTTTCACACTCGAGTTCAAAACAACTCCAGTAAGACCAAAAGGTCAAATAATTCAAAATATCTCAAATATTCAACATCAACGTACTTATAACACACACTTTCTCAAAAAATATAATTTTCAATGGGGATTCACAACCCAAATATCAAAATAATGATAAATATCCTTCAAGATTCATGCTTTATATCTCCACACATGTAAATTCATCTTTCAAAATCATAAACATAAAGATTTTATAATAATCATCATAAGATATGGGTTTATGCTTTAAATTCGTAAAAATCAAATAAAAAAAAAGAAAATTACTTTTGGGCACAAGAACAAAAGAGAGTTCTTGTTGAAAAACCCCACGTACCTTGAATGATGAACTTTAGATCGATACTCATTTTTGAGATGTTAATCGTGTCTTTGAATGATGGTTCTTGGAGTTCTTAAACTTGGAACTTGGAATCTTGAATAAATTTGCAGAATTAATGGTGAACTTTGGAGATTCTTGAATTGGATGTAGGAGCTTAGGGTTTTCTTTTGTAGGGAATTTGATCAAATATAACATATAATGCTTCTAATAGGCTTTAATATAGGGTTTGGACGGATTTTAGGTGAGGTGGAATGACCAAAACGCCCCTAAAAAATCAAATAATTCTCAAATATGTCCTTTGGTGGACTTTTTTGATAGTTTGAAGTAGATCAACCATAACGTTTTACTCTGATATCCAAATTGGATGAAACCAATTTACTTAGAAAGAGGACTCTCATATATTTCCATATATATATAGTATCTCACCTAGATCATTTTGTACGAGGAGTTATGATCGTTTAAACTTGACCTAAAAATTTGCTTTTGATAGGCTGAAGTTGTTCGACCATAACTTTTTGCTCTGATATAAAAATTAGATAAAACTAATTTCATTAGAAAGAGGACTCACAAAGCTTTCCATTGATATATAGTAGATCACCCAGATCATTATAAACAAGGATTTATGATCGTTTAAAGTTGGACCAAAAATACGTCAAGCCTCAGTACTTTTTCCTACATGTTTTACTGTTCACTACTATTCACGGTTCGATCGAAATGTTCATAACTCATCGCTCGGGTGTCCCTTTTGGATGATACACATATCGTTGGAAATCTTATCCGATACTCTATGCAATGGTGGGTCATAATCTAAGACATTCTGCATGGAAAGTTTATAATTCATTCTAAAAGATAGAACCCAATACCTTTACACATAAAATTTCAACGAAAAATTTCCCGGGGTATTATAGAGGTAATGATGGTGGTGTCCTTTCAGTTATATGTTTAGCATCATTTGTTTTTGGTTATGTAGACATCCCTGACTTTTTCAGCATCCTCAACTTCAGCCTATTTTATCTCTATATACTGTGGTATTAGCACTTTTTATACCTTCTTATTTTTCTTAGGAGACTTGTAAATGTGATCTTTACCCCTCCTCAAGATTATTTCCATAACTTATTTTAGATTTTCTGTGTCATTTAGCAATGCACTTTGGGGTTTTGTGTCTTCACTTGAGATAGCCACCCCCACTCTGGCTCTAAATTCTTTTTAACAAGCTGTTAATTATTTATTCAGAAGCCTTTTACTCTTGATTACCCAGGATCTTCTTTAATGTCTCCCCAATATGACTGGCCTATGTATTGTGTTGCTGCTGAAATTGGTAAGTCTGATTGTTTCCCCATGAATATTTGGGCTAACTCTGCCACTTGTGGTCATAGTATTTTACATAAGTTCCTTTCAGTGCAATACCCATAAAATTCACCAATTCCAACTATGATCCACATAAGTCAGCAGAGTGACCGCTAATTCCAGAAATCTCACACTAAGAAGGGGTCTGCTGAAATGCAATCACCTGAGCCATAGACTGATTAACCCCCAATTAGCTAAACTGTGTCATCATCTTATTCTGAAGAGTTGATAATTAGGAAGCTAAGGCCATGACACTATTAACTTCAATCATCCTGACAGACTTTTTCAATGCACCTCTAATGATTTCACCATGCCATTCAGGATTACCATGTGCAATTTGTTTCAAAATGGTGTATAGCTTATTATATATTTTCTCTAATGTTTGACCACCTACAGTTGAATCTAAAAAATCTTTGTATGTTAAGAGATTCTATAAAAGTATGAGCTAATACCTCTATGGACTGTTGATGATGTGGATTATCCCTTAGAATAAATTTAACCCTCTCCCATGGATGATATAGTTTCTCATTTTACTTCTTCTTAAAACTAAAAATCTCACTGCAAAACCTTGCCGTCATTCCTATTGAGAAGAAATAGATGAGGAACACTTTTTGCCAGATCATACCATGTAATGATGGAACTTGCTGGCTCTACTTTTATCCACTTCTTCTCTTCCCCTAAAAGTGAGAAGGGTAGGAGTGTGAGCCTCAAATAACCTGTAGAGACTCCAGTGTTAGTGAATGTGTCACTTATCCCTAAAAATTTTTGCAAATAGACATATAGATCCTAATGTGACAAGCGAGTTAACTACCCACTGCAATGCAAAAGCTTTACCATTTTCTATTTAAGCTCAAATCTACCTCCCAATTTATATCTACGGATGGTGGAGGTAAAATTTGTTGCAAGTGGGATTACCACTTCAAATATAGTCTTACAGGCTGGTGGATCTTCAGCCATGGGTGTAGGAATAGCCTCTTCTTGCTTCACTTAAGGTATTCAATAGAGAAGTACTTCTTCTCTTCTCAATTGTTGTTAGCATTTCTTAGGCTGGGATATGGGTATACCAACTCCCTATACCTTGCCAGTTTTTCATCTTTTCAACCTTTATCCAGCAAATTCAGAAGCAATTATCATGTAATTAGAACTTAGAAAATCCACTAGAAAAATTGAAACTCAAACTGTTGCCAATTTATAAGTCCCCAACAACATCTCCAAAAGCAAGATGCACCCAAGCACACACGCATGTGTATGTGGTCCACCAAGTAGTAAAATGACCTTAAGAAAGCGAAGTATTAATCCCACATGGACTTGTGTTAAATAAATATCCTATTCTAGTCTCACTATTAAACATGTGCTAACGTAACAAATAAAGTTTGTGAATTTAAAACTTAAATGTAAAAGTAAACAATACGGTAAAGTAAAGTTCTTTCACAGTAATACCCAACAAGATCCTAGATAAGTTTCCAACTATTTGTTATATGATTGAAGACCCAAAAGTGATTATGTAAAGTTATAATTTAGTGTCATGACCATTCACCTTGAGTGTGAAGTTTTTTCAATGTGATTATGGAAATAGCAAACACTTGGAGCAAAGTTGAATTGAAAGTGTTTGAATTGATTGAATATTTGCATTAGATTCTTCAAAGGTCAACTTTAAATGAGTGGAACTTCTAGAATAAAATGATTCATTTGGCCTACTATATTTCAAATGAAACATTTCTAAGTCTTCTTTTCAAGATAGTTAATTTTTCCTTTATTTTATATCGGAGTAGAAAGTTATGCTCAATTTTACTTGGAGTGCCTGTCTAAGAAAAGGTGATGACTTGAGTTGACAAGTTGTCAACTAACTGAAGAGCTGTCAACTTAGTTGTTAGACTTAATGAAAAAACATAATAAATCACTTAGGTAAGGTGATAAATAAGTCGACAAGTCATCAATTAGTTGAAAAGTTATCAACAAAGTCATCAGCCTTAACTAGAAAGTTTCAAAGTACAGTTAGAGGTTGACGACTAAGTTGATAAGTTATCAACTAGTTGACAAACTATCAACTAAGTCATCAACCTTAACCAGACAGTTTCCAAGTTTAGCTAGCGGTTGACGACTACATTTAGAAGTTATCAACTAGTTGAAGAGCTGTCATCCTAGTTGTCTACTAATAATTTTTGCAATTTTCTTTGGGTTTCCTTAGGGGTAATTTGGTATTTTCCTCACATCAACCGCCTCTTCCATGACTTAAAACCTCCAATACATGCTATTTTTCCCACTCAAATTTAGTTTTAAAAGTTCATTCTTCTATCCACTCTCAAGAACTAAAAGCAAAGGTTTTCTCAAAGAATTCATCTCCTAAGGTTCCAAATCCAAGTTCCCTTCATGAATTCAAGAAATTTAGGTATGTGGGATATTTTTAACAATACAACTCAACCTTGGGACTTGTCATAATAGACATCCTATGTCCGACTAGGACTGGGGACCTCCTTCTATTACCTAACCTAACCACCTATATCCAGCCTTGTTTTTGCTGAATTTCAAACACATAACAAGATAGCATTATTGTTCTTATTAACTCTCGGATAGGGTCACAACCATGATCGACACAACCAATACTAACCATACCACAAAAATTGATTAACCATACCATCTAAACCATAAATCGTAAACCAAAAGAGAATACCAAAACATAATATTAAAATCAATCCCAAAATGTAGAAGGATAGGACAACCAATAATATCGTCTAATGATGTCAGACCACCAACTTATTCCAATGTCAAAGCCGACACCAATACTGATCCTGCCTATCCCAACCCCCAGGAGTTCTACAAAGCCTCTATCTGAAAGAGTAAACAAATATAGATAGGACATGCTCCAAACCTGGCCAAAACTAATATCCAAAATAAAATAAAAATGTCTCAGCAAATCCATAACATAAAATAATGCCTTCCAAAAGGATGAAAGATCAACACTTCAATGCAAATGTTGATACCAAATTCACATGCTAAATAGGAGTAGAATGGCTGATTCCTTCATAATGTAGGTATACAGCCGCCAGTAGATAAAGTTAGAGAATGACCACTAGCATGAAACTCAAGATAATGATAAAGTAATGCCAGTCATGAAATAAAGTCAAACCATCCATAATGGATACAACTATACATATATATATACGCACCGGGAAAGGGAACTGGATTTGCATGAATTTAAAACCACTACCTAGGTTGTGTAGCTTTGTTGTCCTAACTACCCATGGGCCATATAGGTTCAGCTTCACCTGCTGAAAGATACCTAGTACGTGTAGCCACATGACTAAGGAATATCCCATAAAATAAATAGTACATCTCTCCAAGATAAAATGTGACACTCACGCATGGTCATTGAAGACCCCTCATTTCAACAAATATGAGTTTTTAGTTTTGGTCTCCCCGGTTCTGGCACCTTTCATGATTTGGTTACACTCTCTACCATCAATGCCCAATTAAAATCATGTCTAAACAATCTTTTTACCATTTGTTAACCAAGGTCAATTTTAGTGGTATCGTTATACAACCCTATTACTTGCATGAAATATCCATAGCCAAACCATTTAGGTTAAGGGGACCTTTTTTGCCCGTTCCATATACCATACTAAATTCACTTGGGAGACTTAGAATTTCTCCATAAGTATAACCATTTAGTCTTTTATCCATGTCAAACCATTTAAACCATGTATAAATCTTTTATCCAATTTAAAACATACAGGAGTTCCATTAAAAGAAGTCAATGCAATGAACATTTCTTTATAAGCATTTTATCAAAACCTTGAGGGCATAATATAACCAAAACAAATTCCAAAGACCATTAAACCATTACCATGCAATCCATTTGGCCAAACCCATCATTAATGCATATAAAAGCATAATTAAAACTACAGGAAACCATAACCAAGCATTTAATATAAAAACCCCAAAATAATAGTTGGAAACCATAATCTTGAAATTGTAAAACCATGAAATCAATCATATAAACCATGCCTTTAGTTGAAATTACAATGAGATAGTAAAATCATGGCTTATACAAAAGAATTAATGGATAGAAATCACCAAATCAAGCCTAAAAGCAATCAATAAGGTAAAATCCCAGTCTTCTTGCCCCATAAGCTCTTGAGAGAATTATAGGATGTTTTGGAATTATTTATAAGTGTTAATGAATAGAATATATGGTAAATAACCTCTTAAATGTATTAGAAGTCGTAGGTCCTAATTAGGGTAAGTAGGGAAATGTCCAAAATAACTCCAATTAAATCCCTTTAAAACTTGTCACAGGGATATAACTGAATCTCACGAGTTGTACCCTTCTATACGATCGGTACCCATCAATCATATCCAGACCTCAACCCTTGGATCTATCATTGTCTAGTATATGACTTATCCAACCTAGTTGTAACCACATCATATAACTTGTACCGATGTTCTGTATCCCTGGAAGAATAAAATACCAGGAGGATCAATACTATCCACCATATGAGTCCTTGATATAACTCGTATCAAGCCTTTGCGAATCATACCCCTAAGTCATACCCATTCCAGTGACAAAATCCATCCTACCAAATAACACTGGTCACCATACAATAGGACCATACCAATTGTACCCTAGCACAAGGCTCGTACCTATGAGGTGTATTGGGTTCGGAGAACTGATTTCCAAGAAATTTTCTAAGGGTAAAAACCTAGGATGTTTCACATCAATGGGCCTCTTTCACAATTGAGTCCTAAGAATCTCAATTTTATTTTATCCTTGATGCTTAGGGTTTTATGTCTATTATGGGTTTTCTTGAAATTATGGTCTATCCTTGAAATTAAATAATGAGTACATGTTGTACTTATAAGCTTAACATTGTCCCAAATATAGAATCATGAATTCTCTTTGTTTTGTAATATATTATGTTTTGGGGTCACTAATCATGAAATTCCTTATAGTGTTCAATGAGGTTATTATATTTAACGTATTATCAATAATTGTGGGTTATTAATATCTGATACCTAGATGTTTATGCATGCTTTTGATTCCAAGTTAAAAGTCATTCAGATTATTATCGTATCATCATATTCAGATTATGATATTTATGTTCAAAATTTATCAGTTTTAAACTATGTTAAACATTTATCAGTAATTGTATCACTTAAGTTTGGAGTAGAACTTAGCACTTGGTGAACATAGGGGTGGAGGCTCCTCTATTGGTTAGGAGAGTCATTAGTTATAGTACCTAAGTTCTAAAACTATATAGCCAGTGTAGGTTATGAGAGGTGACCTATAAGTTTAGCATTGACACCCTCTCAGGAGTCACCCGTCAGTTTATGCTTGACACCCTAGTACATTTGTACAATAGATTAGTGGATCCAGAAAGCCGATGTTGGTACTCATGGAAAGGTACTAACACCTTTCTAACTGGGGTTACAGGTTAGACCCTTATTTGCTCAAATGGGACATGATAGTCAAATATTAGCTCCCACAGCTTTAGTTCAGTATTTAGATTATATTAGTTCTAGTTTGTATGACCAACTATCCATGTTATCAGTATTCTGATACTCAGATCATATCAATACATGTTATTACTTAGTCTTGCATTCATTTTCCATGTTCATGCATTTATGCTTGGTTTCTATATATATATATATTTGTGTGTGTGTGTGTTTCTGTATGTGTTTATCCCTATATCTCATACCAGAACATCCAATATACTGACCGCATATTGTCTTTTGCACTATGTGGTCTTATAACATAGGTTCAGATACCCTATTCCCCAATCTTTCTTAGACGATTCTGGTATAACTTAGCTGCAACATTGGTGATTCCTCATTAATTCATGACTACTCATATTACTTAGCATGCTTTCCAATATGTTTTTGTTACTATTTTAGTAGTCAGAGTTAGTTGGGGACCTATCCCTACAACTCTTCATATTTAGAGGCTTTCAGACTGTTAGGCAGTTAGTTATGTTTATTTTTCAGAGATATGTTTCAAACACCTTTTTTTAATGATGTGATTACTTTGATGTTTTATTGATCAACTTCTACCAATTATTTTTTATTTTTTTTGGTCTTTACATCTTGTACCAGATTACGAGTTAGCTTGGGGTCACTTGTGGCCTTAAGTGTCGTGTCATAACTAGGGGTAATCTTGGGTCGTAACAAATTTTGTATTAGATCACAAGGCTTAAGGTGTGCTAGGATGTCTTAAAGTTACATTAATTAGAGTCTTCTCCATGGATGTAAAGTGTGCCACACTTATGGGTGAGAGGGTACGTGATATTTTAGGAAAGTGTACCTTTTTTTAGTATTCATGCCATGTGAATGTGCGTGAGCTCTATTAAATTTATTTTCTAAATCTTCCTTCATCTATTACAAAAATTTCCTCCCAGAAGGAATAACAAAAGAAATAATGGGGATCATCCCACACCACCATATGTTCAGGAAGACCTTCTAAAAAACATGTCAACCTTGCTAAAATTAGGACTACCTTAATAGTTTTGTCACAAATTATAGCTGCCCAGAATAACTTATAGACTTTTTCCCAAATAAATCTGATAGGGAACAGGGCAGAAACTAGGATCCAATAGTTTACTCGAATGAATCCTCCAGTGTTCCATGGATCCAAGTCATAGGAGGATCCATAATAGTTTCTAGATTGTGTGAAGAAAGTGACTAATATCATGGCGGTACTCCTAGTGAGAGTGTTTTCTTCTATTTTTACAAATTGTAATGAGTGGATCATACCTGGTTAGAGCAGTGGAAGGAAGACAGAGGTGTTATGGTAGGAACTATAGCATGTGATGAGTCTGCTACAACTTTCTTGGACAGATTCTTCTAACTTAAGTTAACGAAGGCCAAGGTCAAGGATTTTATATATATGAAGTAGGATAACATGTATGTGAAGGAGTATCTTCTCAAGTTCACTCAGTTAGCAAGGTATGTTGGGACTATGGTGGCTGATTCTAGGTCCAAAATGAGCAAGTTTTTGTCTGGTGTGTCATATGATGTAGTCAAGGAGTGTAGAACAACTATGTTGATTATAGAGATGAACCTTTCTATATTAATAGTCAACGCTCAACAGATTAAAGAGAAAAAGCTCAAGGAAAGGTAAAGGGAAAATAAGAGGGCCAGAACTGGTTATTTCAACATTTCTTAGCCAAGGTCAGATAGGGAGAATCATTTTCAGTTCCATCAGAAGTTTTCATCTTCATCCCCATCTTCAGTTAGTGATCTAGTGCCTATGTTTAGATTGGATAATCAGGATAGAGCGCTAGTGTAACACCCCAATTTTCTAAACCGAAATGCTACATAATGCTCATGACCTCGAAGGACCACAAGCTAAGCCACGACTAATATCAGTACCTTTATACTGCATAATATATGAATATAAATGCAGAAACATAAACTCAAGGGCCATAAGGTTCAATACTGAACATAATCTGAATAAAGACAAACTGAAATACTAAAGACATAAAGTAGTAATCATGTCCTCGGAGAATGAGGACTCACTGCTAAATCTCACTGCTTAAATCTGCAAAGCTACTGTTGCTTTGGAACTCGTGCCTCTGAACCTATGACATAAAATAAAATCCTATAGCGTGAATGCATCAGTACGACTGAATATACTGAGTATACGAGTGAGGTAGGCTAAATGCAAAGGGTTTTCATGCATGAACAATGCTGAGTGATATGAACATGAGAATACATACATGTATAAGTAACTATAACTGAACTCGTGGTGATACTAACTACTGAGTCTAAATACTGACGACATGAGTTTACTGATATTAAGATACTGAATGAATGAGTTCACTGATATTAATATGTAAGTCACTGCTAAGTGAGGAATTGATATTGTATTACTGAATAGATAAGCAATTATTTTTGACAATTTAAATTATTAAGAACTGGTCTGATTGACTGTGCCTAACAGTCCTAAAACTAAATAATGATAATGTGAGTTATAATGACTGATATAACTAATATGATTGTGATGATTGGCATAACTGATGTAACTGATACTGAGCGACTGTATCTGACAGTCTAAGTTCTAATGGAACTATCTAAATTCTATTCTGTATGGAGTAACTAAATCTGAGATTAGTCCTATCTAGAAGGTGATCTCTGAATATAATGATAATAAAGATGATTTGACTTAGTCTAAGATGAGTTCTACCTAGCGGGTGATCTCTAAATCTAATGATACTGATACTGATTGACTATAGTTGAGGTCAGTCCTACCTAGTGGGTGATCCCGGAGTCTATTGATAATGATAAGGATTGACTGTATCTGATAGTTTTGAATCTGTTACTAAAACTATGGGATGTATTCATCTAACCAACATGCCCCTTTCTAGCTAGTCTAGGGTCTAACCTGTAACCCTCGTTGGAAGGGTATCAGTACCGCGTCACTAGTAAAGACAACTGTTTTGGAGTCAATCCTAATCTAGTGGGTGAACCCTGGGATCAGTCCTATACTTTTTAATGTACTAACAGGTGATCCTTGAGTATGTCAGTCCTACTTAATGGGTGACATCTCATACCTACGCTGGCTACGTAGTTTTGAAACTTAGGAATTTCTTCTAGGGATCTCAGTCCTATCTAGTGGGTGAGTCCCAATCTCTAGGCTCATTTGGTGCTAAATCCTACTCCTATCTGAAAGACACTGAGATTACTTGAGCAAAACTGATTAACTGAACTGAACTGATTAGCTGAACTGATATTAGCTATATTATTTAGCAGAGCTAAATTGAGTTTACTGAGTTCCATTGAGTGATGGAATGTACTGATGTCTGAGGACTAACTGAGTTACAGAAATTTTACTTGGAATACTAAAATCATTGAGATTACTGAACTACTGAGATTTCTGAGATTTCCTGAGTCACATGGCTGACTGAATTTTATAGATCGTTGCTTGACTGAGAGTATCATGAAAACATGACTCTATCTCTAGGCACACAACTATATTTTTTAGGTACAAGTACACCCAGGACTCAATAGAAGGAAACTGACAAAGCATGACTTTCTTGAATACTTGACCAACATCAACAATTCTTAATATCATAAGTTGGGGATTTCATGAAGTACGTGATTATCATAATATCTAACATGAACGGGAATGCTTATAATCAAGTCATAAATCTCATGTTCTCATATCATGGGCATTCCGACAACATATACTTTTTGTAACAATAGCATAGAAAACCATTTAAACATAAGGGAATGGCAATCATGTAACCTTTAGTTCATATTTGGGCCATAATACATGATTTCTATTCTTTCAAGAGTTTTATCAAACAACTTGCATGCACAACTTAGGGCATAGGTGAAATCATCAATTTAACAATTCAAACCACCCAACATTCATATATTTCAACTAATAGGCCATCCTAGTATCATAAAAACACATAAAGGTTCCATCTTGGAATCATTCAACATATGAACATGATCAACAATTAAATCATAATATGAATAGCAGGATATATAGTTTAAAATAGGGTTCTTGAGCTTCATGAATGAAAGGAGTCCATGAATCAACACAACGCATACCTTATCTTGTGATTCTACGAGGATTGACGAAGGGATTCTTGAAAATTGATGGTGAATTCCCTTGGAATTGAACCTTTTATGAAAACCCTAGGGCTTTTTCATGAGAGTTTTTGAGAGAAATTTAGTATAGGTTGCTGAAGTATGGCCAAATCTCATGTTATTAGGCTTATATAGGGTGGGAAAATGGACCAAATTTCCCTTGAAAACACGGAGGTGAAATGCTAAAAACTAGGCATCTACCAGAGTTACAGAGCGGTGCCTTGCTATTCCCCCACTCTAGCCAGGGTGGAGCCGTGCTTAGAGTGGTTCTCTAGGCTGGGCGACGCAGGTAGATCTCCCTGAGCTACTAGTTTGGAAATCCAAACATTCCCTTACACTATCTGAAAAATTCCAAAACTTACCTGGGACGTACTACGACCTTACCCCATCGTAATGCAACTTGACAATCGAAAAACAAATATCGGGAAGGTCGTCAAATAATTCCCCAAAGTTCGGAGGCTTAAAATGATACTAAGTGTTGAACACTTCTCAAAATTTTCTAAGTGTTGGATCTTTTAAAAAGTTTCGAAGAGCTAAAAGAGCTGAATTTAAACGCAAGATTTTATGGGGTCTTACAATATCTCCCCCTTGGGAGCATTCTTCCTTGAATGAAAACTGACTAAGATGGGAGAAAAGATCAACTGAAGTACGTATAGGACATATACAACTGATAACATGAGATCATGAATGACATAACTAAAGGGCTGAATATAAATACGAAACATGCATATCTGATGCATAGATAATTGACTCACGAATACATGACTGAATGTTCTGAAGAACTAAATTTCTCACAATGAGGATGCATGTCTGATGCATAATTTCATAACTGAACTGTTATTTTTATGCATGACTGAATATGCAAGGATACTTAGTACCAAGTTTCTAATGGGGATCTGAGCATAACAAAATACCAAGTTTGAAATGGTAATTTGAACATGGAACTAAGTAAGCTCAAGAAAAACTGTTACATAACTGAAAAGTACTAATGACCCCATGATTATACCAGAAGTATGCATGAACGGGAACCTGAGAACATAACTGAGGCTGAAAGATGACATATAAACTGAATTTCATGAACTAAACTAAGCCTCTACATACATGGATCACGACAGAGATTTGAACTTGAGGGTTAACTTATGAGTACCCTCTACTCTAAAATGGATTCTTCATACAAAGAGAAACTGAATTTAAGAAATGAAAGCATTGAGGAATTATGGGGTATCTCCCCCTTGGGACACTATGTCCCTCTAGGACTGCTTACCTTACTGAGATACTAAGGTGATGCACAGGGCATCTACGAACAAGATTATAACTGAACCTCGGGAGTCTTAAACTAATGCTCGATACATGAACTGAACTGAACTCTCAACTACTAGGAGGTTCTACCTTGGAATAGTTATATTCCCTAAGACTTTAGATAGCATGAATAGATGCAGGGATGATAAAACAAACTATACCAATCTGACTGCTTTATTGTGAAACTAACTTGCTAACTTTACTAGCTAACTCATGCTGATACATAAGCAAAAATAAGAGAAAGGGATCTAACAATGCATACCATGAACATGAAAGACTTGTAACATGCCTGAATCTAGGTTAGGGAAACTTTCCGAATCATGACGGGTATGGAGTGCATAAAGTCTATTCTGACGATGACCACTCAATGTGCCCTACTGATGCAAATCTTTACCCCTCTATGCTAGAACTCTACACTCTCATATCCTGTGTCCTGGCTTACCACACCCAAATCATATATCACTGCCTTCCCTACATGTACCTAGGTGATTCTTACCAAACTCTTCGCAAAGCGGATAGTTAAGACTCTTATTCCTACTAACCTAGGCCTCGGAGCCTGGCACCCCATCATGATGGTTATTTCTAGACGTGGGTATGGTTACACTAGCTGAGGATAGATCTAGGACTAAAAACTTCTGACTATGTAAGAATAGTAACCATACTGTTACTTAGGTTGAGCAAAGCTGAAAATGCCTGTCCTTTCTCTCTTACTCTGTCTCTCTCTTATCCTAATCTTCTGCTTCTCTATCTACTGAGCATGAGTCATAAACCTGGCCAAAGTCATATCACTTTTCAGCATGGCAGATCTACACTCATTTACCACACTATCATTCACCCTTGACACAAACTTACTCATCTTAGCTCTGGTATCTACAACCACATGCGGGGCATATCTGGCTAACTGAGTAAACTTAAGATAATACTCTTTCACAATCATGTTTCCCTACCTGAGGTTGATGAACTCTAGAACCTTAGCTTCTCTAAGATCTAGCAAAAAGAATCTATCAAGGAAAGCAGAGGAAAACTTCTCTCATTCTATAGAACCTACATCATCTAACCTTTCTGACTTCCACTCTTTGTACCAAGTATGATCCACATCCTATAATTAATATGTGTATAACTCAACACTCTCAACAACAGTCACTCCCATGACATCGGTAACCTTCTAAATCTGATCAATGAATTCCTCAGGGTCTTTATATATCTTAGACCAGAAAAAAGAAGGAGGATTTGTTCGGGTGAAGTCCCAAATCCTGGCTATATCTAAATTCGCCACTAGGTTGGTCGGAATAACCAATGGTCATTCATGCTGGGCAGCGACTGACTGAGCAAGAGTAGCGAATGCGGCCCTGAACTCCACATGAGAAACATGTTCGCCCAAAGGATCTTCAGGCTGGGGGGCTGGCTGACTTCTTCTCTTGAGAGACATGTTCTGAAATCAAGAGTAGAAATGGATTTGACTGAGAAATTAACTTGAGATTATGCTCACTAAAACAACATGAATACTTAATGAAGAAAAACTATTCCTAAAACATCCCATAGCCTCTCGAACATAAATGTAGCATGCCATACACCTATGTACAAGACTTTACTAGATGCACCTTTCAGACTTCCTAGGACTCTATTGAACCTAACTATGATACCAAGTTTGTAACACCCTAATTTTCTAAATCAGAATACTACACAGTGCTCATGACCCTGAAGGACCACAAGCTAACCAATGATTGATATCTGTACCTGTACACTATATAATATATGAATATAAATTTGGAAACATAAACTGAAAGGCCATAAGGTTCAACACTAAACATAATCTAAATAATAATAATTTCTGAATAAAGTGGTATCATAATACTAAAACAAAACTAAAATTCTAAAATCTGAATCTAGTCTGTAATCTAGTTTGAACGCCTCTAGCTGTCTGAAGTAAGGAGTGGAAGGAACATGTCTCAAACTAACTCCCGACTAATGAAAGTCAAACGAAAATACTGAAGTAATAAAGTAGTAATCATGTCCTCGGAGAATAAGGACTCACTGCTAACTCTGACTGCTAAAATCTGTAATACTACTGCCGCTCTGGAACTCGTGCCTCTGAACCTATGGCGTAAAATAAAACACCATAGTGTGAATGCATCAGTAAGACTAAATGCACTATGTATATGCGTGAGGTAGGCTAAATTAAAAGGGTTTTATGCATGAACAATGCTGACTGATATGAACATGAGAATACATGCATGCATAAGTAACTATAACTAAACTCGTGGTGATACTGACTACTGAGTCTAAATATTGACAATATGAGTTTACTGATACTGAGATACTAAATGACTGAGTTCTCTGATATTAATATATAAGTCACTACTAAGTGAAGAACTCTACATTACTGAACAGATGAACGACTATTTCTGACAGTTTGAATTATGAAAAACTGGTCTGATTGACTATGTCTAACAGTCCTTAAACTGAATACTGACAACGTTAATTATGATGACTAATATAACTGATATGACTGTGATGATCGACATAACCAATGTAACTAATACTGAGCGACTGTATCTGACAGTCTAAGTTCTGATGGAGCTATCTGAGTTCCATTCTGTATAGAGTAACTAAATCTGAGATCAGTCCTATCTAGCTGGTGATCTATGAGTATAATGATAATAAATATAATTTGACTTAGTCTGAGATCAGTCCTACCTAGCGGGTGACCGCTAAATTTAATGATATTGATACTGATAGACCATAGTTGAGGTTAGTCCTACCTAGTGGGTGATCCCAGAGTTTATTGATAATGATAAGGATTGACTGTATCTGATAGTCCTAAATTTGTAGCTAAAATTATGGGATGTATTCATCTAATCGACATGCCCCTTTCTAGATAGTTTGGGGTCCAACCTGTAACTCTCATTGGAAGAGTATCAGTACCGTGCCACTGGTAAAGAAAACAATTATGGAGTCAGTCCTAATCTAGTGGGTAACCCCTGGGATCAGTCCTATACATTTAAATGTACTAGCGGGTGATCCCTAAGTATGTCGGTCCTACCTAATCGGTGACATCTCATATCTATATTTTCTACATAGTTCTAGAACTTAGGGATTTCTTCAAGGGATCTTAGTTCTATCTACTGGATGAGTCCCCATCCTAGGCTCACTCAGTGCTGAATCCTACTCCCATCTAAAAGACACTAAGCTGATTACTTAACCTGAACTAATTAACTAAACTGAACTAATTAGTTGAACTGAACTGATTAGCTGAACTGATACTAGTGGTATTATTTAGCGGAGCTAAACTGAGTTTACTGAGTTTCGTTGACTGACAAAATGTACTGATGTCTGAGCACTAACTGAGAGTTTTGTAGTTACTGAGATTTTACATGGAATACTGAAAGCACTGAGATTACTGAACTACTGAGATTTCTGAGATTTCCTGAGTCACATGACTAACTTAATTCTATAGATCATGGATTGACTAAGAGTATCGTGAAAACATCACTCTAGCTCTAGGCACACAGCTATATTTTTTGGGTACAAGTACCCCCAGGACTTGATAGAAGGAAACTGACAAAGTATGACTTTCTTGAATACTTGACCAACATCTATAATTTATAATACTATAAGTTAGGGATTTCATGAAGTATGTGATTATCATAATATCTAACATGAATGGGAATGCCTATAATCAAGTCATAAATCTCATGTTCTCATATCATGGGCATTCCGACGATATATACTTTTCATAACAATAGCATGGAAAACCATTTAAACATAAGGGAATGGCAAGCATGTAACATTTAGTTCATATTGAGGCCATAATACATGATTTCTATTCTTTCAACCATTTTATCAAACCACCCAAAATTCATATATTTCAACTAACAAGCCGTCGTAGTTTCATAAAAACAAATAAAGGTTCCATCTTGGAATCATTCAACATATGAACATGATCAACAATCAAATTATAACATGAATAGCATGATATATAGTTTAAAATAGGGTTCTTGAGCTTCATGAATGAAAGTAGTCCATGAATCAACACAACACATACCTTACCTTGTGATTCTATGAGGATTGACGGAGAGATTCTTTAAAATTGATGGTAAATTCCCCTGGAATTTAACCTTTTATGAAAACCCTAGGGCTTGTTCTTGAGAGTTTTTGAGAGAAATTAAATATAATTGTCTAAAGTATGGCCAAATCTCATGTTATTAGGCTTATATAGGGTAGGAAAATTGACCGAATTGCCCTTGAAAACACAGAGGTAAAATGCTAAAAACTGGGCACCCAACGAAGTTGCAGGGCGGCACCTTACGATTCCCCCGCACTAGCCAGGGCGGTGCCTTGCTTAGAGCGGTGCTCTAGGCTGGGCGATGTGGGCAGATCGCCCTGAGCTACTGTTTGGAAATCCAAACATGCACTTACACTATCCAAAAAAAATTGTAACTTACTCGGGATGTACTATGACTTTGTCAAATCATAACTCAACTTGAAAATTGAAAAAAAAATGTTGGGAAGGTCATCAAATAATTCCTCAAAGTTCAGAGCCTTAAAATGAGAATAAGTGTTGAACACTTATCAAAATTTTATAAGTGTTGGATCTTTTAAAGAGCTTCAAGGAGCTAAACAACCTGAATTTAAATGTAAGATTTTGCAGGGTCCTACAGCTAGGCTTTAAGTCCCAGGGTAGCATGAATAATAGTCGCACAAATCTAGTTTGCTAAAGATATGGTAAGAACCATAGTGTGAGTGTATGGTGGGAAGCAATATTTATTTTTGGTGTGGAAGAATGGGTCACAGGATAAGGCAATGTCTTGTAGTTTCCTAGCACTAAAGGAATGATCGTCAGTAAGGCCAAGATAACTCCTCAGAGTCTCAGCAGGACGGCTGACTCTGCAGGGTGCCATTTCTATTGCCACTAGTGGACAATGCTAGAACTGACCATATGCTCTTCAAAATCAACAAGATTAGGAAAGTTCTCCTTATATGGTTATGGGTATATTACAAGTCTTCCACCTCTATGTTTATGCATTACTAGACCCTAGAGCTTCACTTTATTTTGTAATTCCTTATATAGAGGTAGACTTTAGTGCCAGTCTTAACATATTAGCATATCCCTTCTCAACGTCTACACTAGTGGGTGGTTCTATTATAGCTAGATGGATATACAAATATTACGCAGTCACAGTGTCTCAGAAAGTTACCACAGTAGATCTTTTAAAACTAGAGATGATCGACATCAATTTTATTCTTAACATAGATTACATCTATTCTTGCTATGCCTTCATTGATAGTAGAAATGGAATTAGCTGGTTTTAGTTTCCCAATGAGCCGTTAATAAATTGAGGGGTTGTACCTTAGTGCCTATAGGTCAATTCATCTTCTACCTTAAGGAAAGAAAGATATTTCCCAAGGGTTACATTTACCATCTTGTCCGAGTTAAGAATTTGAATTCTAAAGATATGAGTCTAGAGTTAAAGAATGTGAAATTCTAAAGACTGCCTTCAAAACTTGATATGGTCAATTTGAATTTGTAGTTATGTCTTTTGGACTAATGAGTGTTCCTGCAACTTTTATGGAAGTGATCAACAGAGTGCTCAAGCACTACTCGGATGTATTTATTATAGTCTTCATAGAAGACATTCTCGTCTATTCCCTTTGTGAAGTTGAGCATACAGACTATTTAAGGATTGTTTTTCATAACATTTAAAATCATCAGTTATTCACTATGTTCAGCAAATTCAAATTCTAGTTGAAATGAGTAGTTTTCCTCAGTCATATCAATTATGGTAATGGCATTTGAGTTGATTCTAAAAAGGCCGAAGTAGTAAGAAACTAGCCCAGGCACATCTCTACATCAAATATTAGGAGTTTCTTGGGTTATGCCGGTTACTATAGATGGTTTGTTAAAGTATTTTCTCCTATTTCTTCTCCCATGAATTGACTAACTCAGAAGAAAGTCAAGTTTCTGTGATTATATTCCTGTGAGAAAAGGTTTTAAGAGTAAAAAACTCGACTTACTTCTGCCCCAGTCTTGATTCTAATGGTGGGTTTGAATGGATTCTTAGTTTATTGTGATGCTCACAGAGTTGGTCTTAGTTGAGTATTGATGCAGTTAGGTAAAGTCATAGGCTACGCCTCTAGGCTGCTAAAACCCCCTTGAAAAGAATTACCCAACTTATGATCTAGAGTTGGCAATAGTTGTATTTTCTTTACAGTTTTAGAGGCATTACCTTTATGGTGTTCATGTTGATGTGTTTATGAACCATAAGAGTTTACAGTATGTGTTCACACAAAAATAACTGAATCTCCGTTAGAAAGGGTGGGTTTAAATGTTGAAAGACTATGTTATGAGTGTGTTATATCACTCGGGTAAGGTGAATATTGTAGCTGATTCCCTTAGTAGACTGTCCATGGGAAGTTTTACTCATGTAGACGATGATAAGAAAGAACTAGTCCATGAAGTTCATTAGCTTGATAGATTGGGTGTTTGGTTGGTTAATTTGGTGAAATATAATATATGCATTTAGAATGGTTTTGGATCTTCTTTGGTTTTTGATGTAAAGGAAAAGCAAGACAGAGTTCCTATTTTGGTTAAGTTTAAGGAGGTAGTTTGTGATCAGAAGGTTGAGGTTTTCTCCCTAGTTGAAAATGGTGTGCTTTGTTGACAAAGCAGGTTATGTTTTTCAAATGTAGATGATTTGAGGAAGAGAATGTTAGCAAAAGGACATGGTTCGTGATATTATATTCATCCAAGAGCCACTAAGATGTAGCACAATTTGTGAGATGTCTATTGGTGGAATGATATGAAGAAGGATATTGCAAAATTTATGGCTAAGTGTCCAAATTGTCAGCAAGTTAAAGTTGAGCACCAAAGGCCTGATGGTAAATACGGATTTTGTTATATGGATACCTCGTATGCATCATCAACATGATTTGATTTGGGCCATTATGGATAGAATTAACAAGTCAACCAATTTCTTTTTAGTTCATACCTTCTATTTAATTGAGGATTATGCTAAACCCTATATTAGGGAGTTGGTGAAGTTGCATAGAGTACCATTGGCCATTATTTCAAATACAGTTACCCAATTTACCTCTCATTTTTTAAAGTCTTTTTAGAAATTTTCTGGTACCCAAGTTTATCTTAGTATGACTTTTCACCAGCAGACAGATGGTCAGGCAGAAAGGACTATTTAGACCTTAGAGGACTTGTTGAGGGTGTGTATTATCGATTTCAAGTTTAGTTGGGATGACCACTTACCTTTGATTGAGTTTGCCTATAATAAGAACTATCACTCTAGTATTTAAATGGCTCAATTTGAATCTCTCTATAGTAGGAGGTATAGATCTCCTATTGGTTAGTTTGAGGTAGGTGAGGCTACTTTGATTGGGCCAAATTCAATATTTGAGGTAATATAAAAGGTTCAATTTTGTTAAAGGGTAAGGATAGCCTAGAGCCGTTAGAAATATTATGCAGACGTGAAGATGATAGAGCTTGAATTTGATGTTGGTGATCTTGTATATCTGAAAATTTCACCCCTTAAAGGGGTGAAGAGATTTTGTAAGAAGGGGAAGCTCAGTCCCCGCTATGTATATATAGGATTTTGAGTTTTTTTGGGAAGGTAGAGTATGAGTTAGAGTTGCGTGCAAAGTTAGCATCAGTGCATCCACTGTTTCATATGTCTTTGATAATTAAATAGATTTGTTATCTAGGTTATGTCATTCCCTTATAGAGTGTGAACGTTGAAGTTAGTCTTTCATATGAAAAAGTCCCAGTTTAAATCCTTGATTGTTAGATTCGTAGGTTGAGGTGGTTAACATGGATTTTGTTATATTGATACCTCGTATGCCTCATCAACATGATTTCATTTGGGTCATTATGGATAGAATGACCAAGTCAGCACTTTTCTTTCTAGTTCATACTTTATATTCAACCGAGGATTATGCTAGACTCTATATCAGGGAGTTGGTAAAGTTGCATGGAGTCCCATTGACCATTATTTAAAATAGAGTTACCCAATTTAACTCTCAATTTTTGAAGGCTTTTTAGAAAGTTCCTGGTACCTAAGTTCATCTTGGTATGACTTTCCACCCGCAGACAGATGGTCAAGCAGAAAGGCCTATTTAGACCTTAGATGACATGTTGAGGGTGAGTATTATCGATTTCATGTTTAGTTGGGATGACCACTGACCTTTGATTAAGTTTGCCTATTATTGATCATCAGATTCCTCTTCAAAACCAGCTTGTAAATCACCTCCATATCATGTTTGTTATCTCGCCAAGTTTCCTATAGTGTATTACACCACAAATTTGAGCTTTAAATAACATAGAATCAAACAAGACGACTAGAATGACACATAGCTCAAACTAAGAGTACTAGTTTTCACGTTTAAGCTCTAATTAAATGTTTTGATTCCAACTTTGATTTGAACACACTTTAACATCGTAAACACAAAGCATAACAGTTAGATGCTCATTTATACAAATAACACATTACGTACATAACAAGTCCTCAAAACTAAGCTAATTAAGGCTAGATGACAATACTTAGGTTCATAAATCCACCTATGATCAAAGCCTATCACCCAAACTGATATGAAAAGGAAAAAACACCAAAACCCCTAGTAAGGCTTCTAGAATGAAGCCGAGCAATAAATATACATTAATAGAAAAAAGATACACAATAAAGATACAAAAAATCTCCCAATATTTAGTGTCATAGTATAAGAACCAACTAAATACAATTCAGATTCAACATATACAACTGACTATACTAAAGAATTAGGATCTACTTTTTAATACGAAAAAAGACATAAACTAAATAAAAAGAGGTAGTAAATTAACTCTGGAAGCATAGATGGACCACTATCTCAAAATTATTCCAAACACCACCCGAATCAACTGATGCATAATGCACACGTACCTTGATCTACACCAAAATGACATAATAAGGGTGAGTACAGTGTCCATTTTTATTTAGTAGATTTCACAGGCCAACTGAGCAAAGTAGAACATAAACCATATAAAATACACACTATAGGCACATCACCTATAGTCAGAAAATGTCCCAGATAATATACCACATTATCTCCACTAACAGTTCTAAAATATACACATATACCAAACACAAGTACAAAAAAGAAACACAAATATATAGATATCAGATAAAGAATGAAACTACAACACAGAATATGCAAAACATATGAAATACAATAAAGACAATGATGTTGATGTTGATGTGTGATGGTTGAGGTTGTCACACAAACTCCGTTTACATCTACCGAGTTATTCTCCTCAGGTGGGACCCATGGGGGTCATCAACGGACATACAGTTGAGTATCCAATACAATTCCAATATCCATAACTCCTCTCTATCACATACATCGACAGAGGGCTTTTAAGGATGTCACATATTCTATAAGATAAAATTATGTTTCTCTAGTTTTACCAATGTTTCATGACTGTATATGATATGAGGATGTAATGCTCACAACCACCTAGAATGAGAATTTTCAAATCCAACTAATATACCATGCACGTACGCCGAAAATCCACTAAATAAGCAAACTATCCATGATTGAATAAATACAAAGAGTAATGGAGTGGATATACCACTTGATACCATATAATTCCTTATTTATACAATTTCCACCAAGAAGAATACAACCAATTACATTGATACTAGGACAATAACATCAGATAAGACATGACACAATCATACATAGAAATAGTCTTAAAACAACTAAATAGCAACAAAACAGGACCCTACACAGGCGGAAAACAATGATAAAACCATTTTTATGATTAGTTCCGATATCCATAACATGATTTTATATCATAATTAACTGCCCAACCTAGTCCAAAGAAAGACCTACACCCATAACATAATTTTATATCATGATTAACTACCCAACCTAGTCCAAAGAAAGTTAAGATATAACCTACATCGTATGAAGAAAACTGAATCTGAAAGCCTTTAACATAGAGCCTTCCCCTCATTAAAAGACTTTGAATCAACTAAGACATACAAATATATTATTTACGCATCAAAAGAAAGTCAATGATACACATTAACATCATTTAAGACCTGATACAATCATACATATAAATAGTCTTAAAACCATTAAATAACAACAACACAGGACCTTACACAGGCCGAAAATAATAATAAAACTATTTTCATGATTAGTTCCCACACCCATAACATGATTTCATATCATGATTATCTACCCAACCTAGTCCAAAGAAAGTCCCACACCTATAACATGACTTTATATCATGATTAACTACCTAATCTAGTCCAAAGAAAGTTAAGCCATAACCTACATCGAATGAAGAAAACTGAATCTGAAAGCCTTTAACACGGAGCCTTCCCCTCATGCACAAACTTTGAATCAACTAAAACATACAAATATATAATTTAAGCATCAAAAGAAAGACAATGATACAAATATTGTCTATTTCCTGGTTGGGGTCAAAACAAACCCCCAAAGTGGATTTTTGAAAAATAAAGGTAAAATTGATCAAGTCAAAAATATGTTACCAATGACTAAAGGAAGCCATAGAAGAATATCCAAGTGAAAATGAGATGAAATTGGTGTTTCAATCGAAGAATTACTAATTTAGGTCTTCTAAAGCAAAAATCTCAAAACTCCACTTTTGAAATCGAGTTTTATCAAGATTTAAATGACAAGAATCAAAGAAAGATAATTTAAATAGGTATGGAGCTTACCCAAGATTGAAAAAGGATGAAATTTCCCAAAATCTCTAAAACCAAGCTCTTAGTATCAAAAATGTTTAAAAAATTAAGAAGGAGAATATATATATGGGTATAGGTTCCACAAAAACAATCTAATGGCCGCTTTAGCAGTCACAGCTAAAGAACTCGAGGATCACTTTAGCAGTACCCGCTTACACTGGTTAGTATGCTAAAGTAAACAAGGATCTCTTTAGGGACCTCCACTAAAGCGGACAGGGTACCACTAAAGTGCCCTTACCTAGCTGAAACCAGCTACTTAAGAAGCCAAGTGTCACTTTAGAGCCTACATATAAAGCGATCAAAATGGCACTTTAGAGTCTACACCAACTAAGTAGTGCACCAATTGAACTTGAAGATATTTCCAAGTCACGTCGAATGCCTCGGGATTCATCAGAGATCTTGAGAATGCAAACAAACTATGCTGCCCTACTAAATTTTATGCTCCAAACTCAAAGGAGATATTAAATTTTTGAAAATACATTATTTTAACAAAATTGAATCCTAAGATATAATTTCATAACTTTTTGAACTTAGGGGTAAAATAAGATACAAAAGTCGTAAAATCATACCACCTATGGTACCAACCTAAAATCAATGTTTCAAATCTACCGGCACAGTCCGTTTTGCCATCTAACACAAGAGATAATAAATATTGACTGAAGACAACTATAAATCCTTTCTAACCACCCAAAACCACAAACTAGCACAAATCACATAAAAATGTATTTGGAATCATATCAATCATTCTCACACCTAAAAATACCACAAAGGAACCAAGGGGAGAGATAAAATCATCAAATCACACAGAAATAAATAATTCAAAAGAGTTACCTAAGATTAAGTTATTACATAAGCCACTATTTAGAATCTGCTTAATCCTCAAACTATAGACAAGGGAACTATACATATCAAAATTGACCATCCAAGTAGCCTTATCTATTGGTCAATGTCTCCACTAAATTGATACACCCAAACTACTTCTTCTTTTAAGAAGTGTGACCGGTCGTTGTCAAATATATATCCCAACAAAGTTTGGGGTCAAATCCCATAGGGAATATGGCGCTAATTATGAAGTATGTGATTTAAGTGACTGATAGTTAATCATTTCCATTATATGAGTGGTTTTGTTGAGCTAATTTATGATTAATATTTTTATTGTAGTTGGAAACATAATGTTAATTTTATAGAGGTGTAAATCAGTGATAGAATTTGAAATAGGCTTGTGGTTACTATGGCTAATATTATTATTGCTTGCTAGTTATTGGATGTGATTTTCATGTCTTATGGGAAACACAAAATTATTAATGGCTATAGGTTATCGAAGTGTTTTTAGCCTACTTAGATATTTACCTCCAAAATTGTTTAAAAATTAAAGAACCCTTATATTCATGCTTGGTTTTATTTTGAGTTAGTCCATCTTGTTTAAGCATTAAACCTTAGATGAAATTTAATATTTCTGAATCCTCATTGATAATACACATACTATTGTTAATCCCTTATTTTAAGTGAGTAAAAATAAGGCATTCACTTAAAATAAGGCATGTTCTCCTATTTGCAACAAATAGAAATTAGTTAAACGCTAGAATTATCGATGTGATTTCCAAAATCAGTTAAATCTACATGAAACTAACTTTAAACAAAGAATTCACCATAGCTCCCACAGCTCTAGTAGTAGAAGTCAAGATACTCATGAATTAATGAAAAATTGTAAAAGATGAATTCATAATTTAAAGAGTTATGCTTACAAAATATGAAATCAAATTCCATCTCTTTCAAACATCAAAATATTGTTCCAAACTCCTCAAATCAAGAATTGAAAACTCCAATAATGCTTAACTCTAAAACTAACATCTGAGAAAAGTAGTCAAAGATGAAGAGAATACCTTAAAAGATGCTATTAATATCTTTGAAATTCAAAATTTAACAATTAAATATCTAAACTACCACTCAACAGTTGACGACAAGGTTGACAACTCATCGCCTAGTTGACAGCTCATCAACCAAACCATCAACTGAGTTCTTCAGTAGAAACATTTTACTTCTGGTTGATCATATTGTCTATGACTTGTCACCTAGGTTAAAACTCATCAATCTAGCCATCACTTAGTTCTTCAAACTATACTTTAGGCTGACTACTTAGCTAATAACTCGTTACTTAGTTGACGGCTTTTCAAATCTAGTCATCAAAATAATTTTTCTGTCCTTTCCTTTGGTTTTACTCAGACCTTACTTTTCCTAAATAATTAAACAAATTATGATAAAAAAACACAAGTTTCTTAAGAGCTTATAATTATTCTAAGTTAAAAGCTTCAAATGTATTGTTGGGAAGCCAATACATCAACACCCTCTACTTAGAACACTTGTCTGTCCTCAAGAAACTACATAATACAGTATTATACACACAATAGAGTATCAATGGATAGAATATCATTTCTACTTTCAAAATGAACCCATTAAATAAAGTATGACTTTTTTTCAAATATCAACAAGATTACATGCTTAGCATAAAATTTAAAACACGCAACACTACATATACTTAAGAGCATTTGATTAAATAATCTACAATCACAAGTATAATTTGTATGCCCTTACTGAAAGAATGACATTCCTTATGCAGAATTCTACTTTTCGCTTTGGGATCTGGAAATCAAATCTCTCACTCTCATAATGAAATTTCAAATTGTGCACCTATTATGCCATAGGATTGCCCTTGCCACTCTTCATTGGTCATCTGGTAGGCCTACAATGATTATTATAGGGATTTCTCGGTTGTATTGAAGGCTTAAGTAAGGGTAGGATAAATTTGAGATTAGTGACTTAGCCCTCCATAACATGACTTAACTACTTTTGGGCTTGTTCTCGTGCATGATTTCCCCCAATTCCCTTTTCTAGAGTAGGAACTTTCATAATTTTATTCAATTCCTTTCTCAAATACCATTATATTTTATTATTATTATTTAACTCCTATATATATATATATATATATTCACACATAAAAACATTCTCTTTCCACTTCTCTTTTTGCACCTTCTTGCAATCATCAAATCTCTCTACTTTAGCCACTCTCAACTTAGGAAATTTCCTGAGTTAAGGTGTATGATGTCCAAGGGATTACGAGGTCCAAAGTAAAGGTTTAACAATAAAAATAGGGAAAGGTGAGCAGGTTTTGAACCTAGAAGGTATATTAGCTCAAACCGAGATCAAAAAGGATCTACTAATAATCTTTGGGCTGTTTAATAAGGATAAGTGGACTACATATCAAGAATGATATATGATCCTTTCCTAAATACCTACTTTCAACCTAACAGAATGAATTAGGCAATTTCTTAAAGCATGTACACAATAAGAAATTAAATACAAATACCTCACATACTGATGGAAAAAATTAGTAACATCATCACAAACTATTCATTTTATACTCAAGCTTATACATATGTTGCAATATTCATATACTAGTAAGGACAGTAAGGGTTTCCTATTGTCTAATTCAACATCAATCTCAAAAAAATATTGTAATAACCCTTTAGGTTATTTTCCATATTTTTGCTTATTTTTGATGTTAGGGCTTTCTCATCGCTACCCTAAGAGATTTATGACTTACTGGGACTAATAGTTCAGTTATTGGGTAGTTTGTTTTTTTAAAAGTCAATTCCCAATTTATAAGTCTTCACTAGTTCCAAATAGTCATAGAGAAAAATCATTAGTAAAATAGTCTCAGATGCAAATTTTAAATGCGCTAGCAACTCTAGAATACTGATGTTAGTATAGTTAGACATTTAATTTAGGTCCCAATGCACCCAATCTCATTTTGATCTATTGGACAGAAAGTTGGAAAATTGATAATTTGGGTGTGGGACATACATTTTGTCAAAATGACCTCAAATGGAAAATATGACTTTGTTATCACATCCAAAATATTGAATTTATTATGGTAACATAGTTTATTTATAAAAACCTGAGGCTTTGTTGGAAACTTGGAAAATTTTCTAAGTTTGCCGGTACTGGTGCATTGCGGTCGCACAAAGGAAACTATAATTGCCCTATTTCAATCTCACAATGTTTATGGTGATCTCCCTATCACAATAGAAATCTCATATTATGGTATAAACACCACCATACCTAGTATGGTTATAAAATGGCTCTTTTAGCCATATTTTGGTCATGTTCTCTTCATCCTAGAGAGTTATAAACCCTAAAAGGGTGTGATAATTCAAAATTGAGTCTTTTGGGTGACTTGGGAGCTTTGTAAACATCTATTATAGTTATTATCATCCGAATTAAGGTAAGATTTCATCACTTTCCTGATGAATTTCTTCGTTCTTGACCTCAAACACCAAATAGCTTGAGACTTGATTTTAGAGAAAAACTAGCTTAGTTTGCACCCATTTATTAAGGGTTATGATTCCTTGTTCATGTTTGAGCATTTTTTTGACCTTAGAAATACGATTTCTATAAGTGAGACCCACTTTAGGTTTTAGATTTAGATTTTGGACCCAAAGCACAATGGTGCAATATGGGTATCATTATTCTCATATTGATGAATAGATAACAATTTTGACAGTCTGATGGAATTTTGGGATTGAAAAATAAAAATGATCTTTTTGTGAAATATTTAAGGATTTGCAGCTCAGATTTGAGGTAGGCTTCTGTCTACTTTTGTTTGTAAGATGATACGTATTATATATGACGTGTTTATGTGAATGTTAAGTTTGATTATGGGTAAAATGGATTAGTATTGAATATTTAAGTTTGGAGATTAGATGAGGGTTTGACCTGTAAGTTAAAATGCTTAATACCCTTTTTAAGTCCTACTGTCTTCTCCCTAGATTGAGCTAATTCATAGAATGGACATGCTATAATGCTAGGTTTGGGAAGTGCTTTAGCATCAGAATTATAGTTTGTATATTTAACCTTATTTAGGCTATTTTGGTAATCTTGAAACTATAATTTAGGTGGATTTGACTTAAATGCCCGTCTTTTTTTATGAAGTTCCTATCTTAGGATTGGTTATGGATCATTTGATATCTAAAAGTTGAACTAGATACCATAGCATAGTTTGGGGTACTAATTTCCTAAATATGGGCATTGATGATTACAAATGGGTTCTTGCAGCCTGCTTTAGGCCAAAACTTGTGTCAGCCCATGTGGACTTAGTTATGGATGTTAGGCTTAGTTGAGACTGATGATCCTTTAGAATATTTTTAATTCATGGCTTAGTAAATTGTGATGACTTTCCTCAAATCTTGATTAATGACTAATAGATATGATATTCCTCTTGAACAAAATATTGGGCCTTTGGAGATGTTATTTCCTCTTAAATATGATAATTATCCCATGGAGGTAATATTCCTCATAGTTATGAGTTATTCTCTATTGGTGCATTATGCCTCCTAGTTATGATTTGATTATTAGCGTATTATGTCTCCTAAATAGGAGATGCCTCCGATATGTAAAATGATTATAGATATGCCTTATGACTTAAATAAATGTTATGCCTCATAAATACTCTATGGCTTATTTAAAATGGAGATAATTTATAAATATGACATTGATATCGGTTCTGGATATATGTCGACCATATTCTATGATTATTGTTATAATTTTTCTAGACATATCATTGGTCCCAAGGTCGTGTTATGATATGAGTTGACCATCCAAGAAATGTCTATCCTTGTAAAGGATGTGATTGTAGTTTCTTGATATATTAATCGTCATGGTTCAATAGTATGAATACTGGTGATGGCATGCATAGATTTGATACATTCATGATTGTTATATTGATGATTGATATGATTCCACTTAGGTTATAATATTATTATTGTTTTTGCTAACTAAGGGTCAAAGCTGTCTTTCTACCTTAAAATAGATTTCTTTATAATAATAAATGTCGATTTTAATGAATAACTTATATGTTAAAGAGGTTAATAATGATATTTAAAAAGATGTGACTTCGGCAGCTCCCAATCTATGATTTGATACTACTAATTATTCTGGTCATGAGAGATTCTGAGTCTTTCTATACTTTTATAATTATTTGTCCCGAAGTTCACTCCGTGCAACAATCTTATGGATTTACACTATTTTGGCAATGTCTTGAGCTCATGAACCTTTCATATTAAAATACACCTCTCTAATGTTGGATGGAGAAAGATGTTGGATTGATATTATAAATTTTAGGTAAAACCTGATAAAAGTTATTATATTTATGTGATGTATATATGCTTATTGATAATGTGACTTTAATGATGAACAATTAATTATGGAAATATACACTACCTTCCTTCCCTTTTATGATTATTTAATTTAGCCCTCATGGGGATCGCCCTTTACTTTCGCTCTCATGGTCTTATTCTTTACTTTAACCCGCATAGAGATCACTCTCTATTTTTGACATTGTTTTTATATTATGATGATATGATGATAATCGGCAAGGTCGAAGGATATTAAGATTATATAATGATACCCGAAAAGGTCGAAGGATATTATGATAATCTGATGATACCCGATAAGGAAGAAGGATATTATGATGATGCATTAATATCGGCAAGGCCGGAGGATGATTATATTGATGTGACTATGTACACATCTACCGGTTTGAGTCAAACTAGCCCTATGTATGGAAAATATATATATATATATATATTTGGTAAGTCTGAAGGATAATGATGATGATGATGATGATTACGGTTATGAGGATGATGACGGTTATAGTAATAATGATGGTTGTGGTAATGAGAATTCTATTGAATTAATTCTTGCATGTGCATCGACTATCACTAGTAGGCACCTTAATCTATGAGCTCATATAAGGGGGTTAGGGGGTGCATAGGTATGGGTGATGATTATGCCTTGTGGTGTGTTGTATGTTGATTAAAACTTCTATTCTTGGGGTATTAGGGGCAAGTGATAGGCTCGGTTAAGTATTTGGTTTTTCTATATGGTTAGTTACTCGCATTATAATTGACATTGTTATTGTCATTGTTATTATCATTTGTATGATCAATGTTACGGCTTATTTATAAAAGATTCATCATTGATTCTGTATTGAGACTTAAGGTATGATTCTGACCTATTTATCTTATGATTATATTAATATGCATAACCAGCTGATGACTTGATATATGGACTAGAACCCTGATTATGCTAGAACTAGCTCCTTCCATATTATGTGGTCTTAAATAGCTCAAACATCTTTGCTTCTTCATCATCTTCATAAGATTTTGATGCTACAGTGTTTACCGGTTTCACGGGTGAACCCATAATGTGCTTCGTCATGAGTTCAAGTTGGGTCAACATTTTTGCCATTGTCTCATCCTTCTCTTCATTTCACTTTCTTTATTTATTATTAACCATGGAAGTAGTGGATGAGATCTTGGGAACTTCGGCATCCAGGTATGCCATCCTCGGTTTTTCTTTAACACTTCTCATATAAATACAAAGGCCGCATAGTGGTGTATCTTTACTATGAAGTCACCCGCTGCATTATCCACCACCATTTTGTTTAATGGATTAAGGGCATGCTAGAAGATATCAAAAAACATCTTCTCCAAGACTTCATGATTAGGGCATTGGGAGAATTTTCCATCAAACTATTCTTAAGCTTCAAACAGCGGCTCTCTATTCATTTGCCAAAAATTCTTAATCTTTTTCCTCTTTTGAAGAAATTTAGATAGTGGAAAGTATCTATCAATAAACATCGTAGAAATCTTATCCCAAGATGTTATTGAGTTATGTGGAAGTGAACAGAGCCATAAAACTGCCTCACCTGTTAGTGAGTATGGGAAGATGCGAATCCATATGTATTCTTGAGAAATGTGTGATATATTTAAGGGTGCACACAATTCCATAAAATTCTTCAAATGGACATTTGGGTCCTTAAAGGCTTGACCCCGTACAATCCTTTCATTTGCAACATGTAAAAAATGACGCTAATCATATGGAAGACTTTGTTCCCAATAGTATGAGGGATACGGATTGCCCATGTTTGGTTTGTTTTATTTAATTGGCCCTCATCATCTGGGGGACCATCAAAAAGCCCATGTTTCTTGCGTTATCAGTTATTGTTACATTAACACTTTGATCACCTAAAAAATATTAAAAAACAAAAAATAAAGTAAATTATACCACCATGGGAATTCTAAGTAAGAATGACACCGCTCTAGTGGAATCTATATTCCACTCCCTAGCAACAGTGCCATTTTGATAATGCTCAACCAACTCCCATGTTTTAGGTGTGAGGCAGTCATTGTCAATAACCCAACTCGAGTTGGGGTCGAATCTAGAGGGAGCGAATTATAAATTTCTTGTCTTATGGGTGCTCTAATTACAAAAAGCTTACCCTAAATTCTAATAAATACGACATGTAAAATAAAATTTGGGAATTAGTTTGGGATTGGTTTGTAATGATTTCTTATTAACAATGCATGAATATTACACTTTTGATTTAAAATAAAGATTTGAGGAGATCTTGGGATTATGTCTACCTAAAGTTAAAAGCATGTTGGTTGATGATGGTTTAAAATGAAGCTTAGTTTTAACTAATGGATAGGTTAGGTCGAACGTTATTATGTTCAATCTTTCAATAAAACAACAACGATTTCACCCATTGGCTGCTTCGAGAACCTAACAAGTATACCATTCATAATCACCCATAACCACAATCAAGCATCACTATTTCTAGGATGATGCTCTTGAAATGATTTACACTTTAATTATACTTATTTCTAAGATTGCAAAAGGTAGTAAACCATAGGCTTAATTGTCCAACTTTGCCTTGTCTCCCAATAACCCTCTTTCTAGGATGTTATAGGTTACCATATGTTCACCTCCATCCCTCTTTCAAGGATGATAAAGGGTTTCTAGTGTTTGGGGTTCTCACTCATCAAACTTATATGGAGATTTGGGGTTTTCACCCATAAATTTCAACTCATAAATTCAAGAAATAGTGGAATCCATACTCTACAACCAGAACTCTTTCAAACATGACAACACCCACACATAATTACACTTTAGTTTAATATACTATCAAGATAAAATTACTTAGCCACTCATAAAGAAAGTAAAAAGAGATATACCATAAGGATTATCTATAGCATTCATTCTTCACAAAATTACTAAGAAATCAAGCCTCCAAAATTAGTTACACACTTTACAAAGTTGGATTTCTTGCTTTGAATCCAAAAATGTCTTTGAGGTGAGCAATACCAAAAGAAGAAAGGGTTTTTTCCGATATGAGGTTTGGGATTAGTCTCTGCAATTTTACAATACTGCCCTTAGTCATATTCCCGCTGAAACACAATTGCTCAGTTTCGACTGTTACCACAACAACGCGACCGCGGTTGTGCTATGCAATTGCATTACGTGGACAATCTTGATTGACTATTGTCGTGGTAACTGAGGCTAAACTTCTCCAGGTCTCTACCTGTACTCCTTTTGATTCCATGTATCCCTTTTTAGATCCAATCCACATATTTTCACCTTCTCAACTATGTACCATCAAAATATGAATATTAGTTCATTTAAATCATGATAATGTCTCATTTTCTTATACAAAACATGGTAGTATGCACAAATGTTTGGTGCAAACGAGTGGTAAATCATCACTCATCAATACCCCAAACTTAAAACATTGTTTGTCCTCAAGAAACACCACCTTTAACTATGAGACAACTTCACATGTATGCCCACACACTATTACCCAATGATATGGTGACTCCAATTTTATTACTACCATAAAAGGTTCTTTACATATGGGCAAAAAGATTTTAACGATTCCCCTCATCATAAAATGGGATAATGGAGGACGCAATAGACTTTGAGGCCCAACCATGTGACAATTACAACTCACTGGAAATGATTCACTTATTGATCTCAACCATAATATTCTCCTTTTAACCTCATTATACAGAAGATGACGAATCACCCACCTCAAATTGTTCACATACCTCCTCATAGGAAAGAAAATTTCACACACATAGTTACCAACATTGCAACAAGGATATTAAGTGCAAAAACACTCTCTGCCAAGATATTCCCAATGTTACAAGTACCTTGCCATATGCTTGCCCTTATTTTGGTTGGGAACCAAAAAGGACTTTTTGAGCTTGTAATTCAGCTTTAGGGCAGGGCAGGATATCAACTTAAAATAATAAGGCTAAACCCTCCTTGAACTTCTACATAATACTGTTCTCACTTTTTGATATTGGGCCACTTCTTTTCCTTTACTATTATGCCTACTTTGCCTTTTATTGGTTTTTCCATTTTCCACTTTCTCTTCTTCTTTTTGTGCATAAATTATGCCTTTGTTTCCTTTGTTAGATCTTTTCTTTCTTCTAATCATTTTGCTTTATTATCTTAAGCTTGTAGTTACTTTCTTATGATTTTATGTCCCAACTATACCTTTTACAATTTCTTTCACCCCCAACTTAGGATTTTAGCCTCAAATTGTATTCTTAAGTTCAAGGAGGGTAAAGTTCAATAGAGGAAAAATAGAAGGGTCAAGGCTTGTAATGTGTTCGCCAAATAAAATTCCAAAGACTCAAAGAGGGTGACTAGGGGTAACTCCTATGTATTGGTAGGCTTTTTAGGCTAAAGTTTCCTTCCAATGTCACAAAATAGCCGACGATCATTTTACCAACCAAGCACAACCAAAATTTAGCCTTGAAAGACTAATGGGGAAAGTTTGAGATGGTGTAAGTACACATGAGATATAGATAAGTAAGCTCACATATATGGCATACGAAGCTCGTCAAGGGAGTTCAATTGTTCTACCCACTTGAGAAAAATATAGAGTACCACCTATTTTTCAAAGTCACTTATCAAAGTCATAAAAAGAGGCAAAGTTTTATTACAAGTTTGCTCACGTCCATTCTCTTGAATTTTGAAAATATTTTTGGATGATAGGGGTGTTTTCTTTGCATCAGCACCAGGCATAATTTTCTAATCATGGCAACAACCCAAGTTATTGTCTTATATTGCAGATCTAATATGAGAAAACGACCTACATGGCTACTCAGACTTTGCCAATGGGTATGTATGAAATCCCACATCATCAATGCCATAGGTACTTAGATGTCCGTTACATAGACCATGATGGTACGAGTACTCAGACTTCCTATGCATCCATGGTTAAAACCTAGTTACGATGCTTTCCCCTTAAGAATGTCATCACTCAGTCTATCATAGGGAAAAGCTCATCCAACTGAAGTACAATAAAGAAAAAACAAATTAAAAAAGTAACTAATCCATGCAAGTGTGGGCACCATCATAGTGCTTGAATATTACAACCCAATTGAAAATAAGAAACAACCAAAAGAGCGGGGGAAACTATGTAGAAATAATAATAATATAGGCCTAAATCAAATAAATAAGAATAAAGAGACACCCCCAACTAAAAGGTAGTAGAGTCCCCACTGCATAAATAATCAAGGATAAAAGAGATAAGGTTTCTCCCTAAAACTGCATCAAGGGATGCTATCAATCTCAGACTATGCATCATCATTTGTCTCCTTAAGATCGGACAACTTGGTTGGGAACTCATCATCACTCTCCTCCCAAGTAGAAGGAAGTCTATCATGGGGTTTTAGGACCTTTCATAGGCCCTTTATCTCTTCTACATCTTGATAAAGAACTTGTCCCTCTTCTTCTCTCTCGTGACCATCTTTTAATGTATGTTCTGGAGGTCTCGGTGCGATTCCACAAAAGAAGAGTATTCTTTCTCAATCCTATAAATAGTAGATTTTTGCTTCTTTTAATTCTTTCTATACTTCTTATAATTAGTACATAATACATATTAATGATAGATGGTGGAAGGCTCTCCTAATCCTTGAAGAAAAATAGACATAAGCTCTCTGATAGCTGTAATATCAACCCTAATCAGCGCAAGTGGTACGATGGTGGTTGGTCTATAAGACTCAAACTCAACACATGTTGACTTTTCCAATTTGATTTTTCTCTTCTTGCCTTTTCCAGGTGTGCCCTTTCCTAGAATCCTCAAGGGGTAGATACGGGCAGTAGGGTGCACCCATATATCACTAGCGTACTCTTTATACCCCACTCTCATGCACAACTCAGTAATCAAAGAAGGGAGGAACAGATAGTTACCTCCTTCGCTCTGGAAATGATCTATTTCATTAACCACGAGCTAACTAATATTCAAAGGGATGCCATCTAGATTGCAAGTAACCATTCGATTATGTATGTCTTGGACTGTTGTCATGTGGGTGCAAGGAGAGACTCGACTACAAATAATTTTCAACCATATTTGAACCTAGGACGTGAAGTTGTTCATGGAGATGTTGCTTTTAGTCTTTTCCCAAGATACTTCTTTTCTGGGGCATAGTCATTGCGCCAACCAACTCACCGATTTACACTCTTTTCGTTTCAATTCACCTATGTCTTCATGTTGGAGCCCATAAACATCATTGATTTTCTTAGCCACAAATCTCATTTATTTTCCCCATTGTAATTTGACTAAATTATTGTTCTAGGATGTTTCATGAAAAATTAGGTTATCACATGCTTTATGTTTAGATTCCCATTGACGTATCCAATTGAATTTTATATTATAATATCAAATCATAAACTTTGCTATGTCTACAATATTTTCCAGGTGAATTAATCAATTCATGCTTTGAGTGGAAAGTTTTGATGTCCTGCTCCATTGATTTCATGTTGAATCCCCAATTTATTAATTCAATCATGCACTTATGTTACTTTCACAAGTATACCATATTCCCAAATTCAAGTTCATGACTCTCATTTGTCTGATGAAAAGTCTTAATGTTGGGTTTGTAATAATGATTCCCTATTATGGTTTTCAAAGCTTGTATATGTACTTATTGATGTAGTCATTCAATGCTGGTGGGTTATGAAAACCCGATACCTATGTGATTTACATAAATTCAGCTTTTCAAGTATTGAAATAGCTAATCCATGAATCTTTTTAGTATACTCAGACATTTGTATTCATGATGAGAATTATCAATTAATATGTAAATAATTACCACTGAATCTATATGCATTATTATTTTCAAAATACCATGACTTAAGTTTATTAGTTATCAGTTATTAGTGCATGCACCAATTAGTATTTTCATATCTTTAAATTGGGAGTAGGATTTAGAACCACGTGAACCCAGGGATTGGGGCTTACCTACCAATAGTGGGTATGACCTTTATTAGCAATCCCTTAGTTTTAAAACTACATTACCAGCATAGGTTAGACATATCAACCTGCAAATTGAGGGTTGATAGAGTATTTATTTACCAATTGAGGGTAACATATATCTCATTAGAGCACCTATCTGATGAGGTGACTTATTAGTCCTTCAGGACATTAGTTTAGTGGATCCACCCAACAATTGATAGTACCCATGGCATGGTACTGACACCATTCCAACTAGGGTTACAGGTCGGACCATAATTAGCTCAAATTAGGGTATGTCGGTTAGATGATACCTCCCACAAATTCAGTACAATTTTTAAAGTTTTTTTAGTCCAGGTTTTCTTGACCAAAGCATAGAGATTCTCAGTAATTTAGTTATCAGATTTCAGTATTTCATTTACATATTATTTTAGAAATATGCTTATACTTGGTCTTGCATTCTCAGATATTATAGTTTTCATGCATTTATTCTTAGTTATCTCATGTTTTTTAGTTATTCCTTATCTCTTATACACAGTACCACATAGTGTTACTCTAGTTAATTAGACTAAGTACAGTTTAGTATAACATGATTAATATTTAGTCATCAGCTATTCAGTGTTTAGATATGAGTAGTCTCTACTCATATATCAGCTACTTAGTTTATAGGTGTTATTTATCCCTTTTCTTAGACTTCAATTATGTTGTCAACCAGGCATCATTTATTTAGTTAATCAGATCAGCTCAGTACATGTATGTTGGGTTTTGTATGTTCATGTATTGATGTTTTACGGTATCCCAGCTTTAGCTCTACTTATTCTACAACAAGTAAAGTTTTAAGAAGATAAGTATAGTGATTCACCATCTTATTATATTAGGTTTGTTACTGATGATTTAAGTTACTTTAGATTTATGTTTATTTTAGTCTCTTGTTGAGTCCACTTACACTTAGCATGCATGTTTTAAGATTACGTATGAAATCAGTTTTACTTATTGCATTTACCTCTGCTTACTCAATATATTCCTTTATTACTGATCCACATATACATTGTTTTAGCTACACTATTTCATAATATAGTTACCAGTTATAGCCCACATATCATGATCATACAATTGCAGTTTCCAGCCAACAGGTGATGAGTTCTCTTATTTCGAGAACTTCAGTTAGATGTTTTTCATGTACTTTTCTTTATTACTCATATGTATTGATTAGTGGTAGATGGAGGCATGTCTTACCTATCTATAGGCAGTATAGTAGAGGCTTCATAAATGTCAGTCAGATTTAGTCTTGTAATTTTAGTTCTCTCTTCAGTTTTATCAAATTATAAATTTTATCAGTATTATAATTCTTCTCAGATTTTGTCATGATTATATTTCTTCATAGCAAAGCTAGTTATTTAATATATTATAAATTAGTTTCAGAATAGTATGCCAGTCTATGTATTAGCTTAGGATCACTTATGGTTTAAAGCACCGTGTTATGACTAGAGATAGTCTCGGGTCATGAAAACTTGGTATTAGTTCCCGGAGTTCAAGTGTCCTAGGGTGTCTATGAAGCTATGTCTAGTAGAGTCTACAAAGTCGTGTCTAGAAGTACGGATCTACATATACCTATGTATGGATACATTGTTTCATAATATAGGTAGCATTTATAGCCCACACATCATGATCCGACAGTTTCAATTTCCATCCAGCAGGTGATGAGTTCTCCTATTTCGAGAACTTCAGTCAGATGTTTTTTATGTACTTTACTTTATTACTCATATTTATTGATTAGTGGTAGCTGGTGGTATGTCCCAGCTATCTATAGTTAGTATAGTAGAGACTTCATAAATGTCAGTCAGAATCAATCATGTAATTTCAGTTCTTTCTTTAGTTTTTATTAGATTGTAAATTGTATTAGTATTATAATTCCTCCCAGATTTTTTCATGCTTATATTTCCACACAGCAAAACTAGTTATTTAATATATTATAAATTAGTTTCTTAATAGTATGCCAGTTCATGGGTTAGCTTGGGATCACTTGGGGTTCCAAGCACCATGCTACAACTAGGGGGTAGTCTTAGGTCGTGATAGATATCGGCCCTCACTCTCTCTAATGCTACCTCAAACCTGGCATGATCAAGAATAGTCATTTCTCGAAATTATTTATTAACTTAACTTTCCATATCATCAATACTCCCATTAAGATTATCTTAAGGCACCATAACTTCTTTGATTTTTTTCAATGAACGGCTCAAAATGTTGAGCAAATAACTTTAACTGGGCATCGAATCTCTTTCCTTGCTTGACCATCTTCCCAAATTTTTGTGGAGTGAGATCATACTCATAAATGGATGTTTTTATAAATTTTAATCTCTATTGTAGGTATAGTACCTACATATGATTTAGTTTGAAAGGATTCTACTAGTGAAATTTATGTACCTTGTGCAGATCCAGAGAAAATTACAAGTGTATGTGCTCCCTCTTTGGTTAAAGTATCATATCCGAGACTGACTCACTTACCTAAACTCAATGTAGGCATACTTTTATCTCTCTTATTAAAATTTTATGTCTCTTTGCCTTAACTTTATTATCCACTCTGGTGATCAAAGGGACATGAGCTTCCTCACATAGCCTAGTGATCAATCAAGGAAAAAGGTATGTTGTATTGGTTTTTGTTGCTCAAGTCTTAATTTCATCAGCAATTATTTTTTCAAAATTCAATGAGAACACCAACATAAGTCTTTGTACCAACACTACCCTATCATCTCCTAATATATTGTCTCTTATTATCGACATTAATCTAAATCACATGATTTCCACTAAAATTTTTATACCTACTATAATATAGCTTTTGTATTTCTTGAACTTGGGTTATTCATCCACTCTTATTCCCCTTCTTCTAAAATTTGTACTAACCAAGGACGTTGATTACCTCTATTATTCATTTTGTGATAGAATTCAGGAGTAGTGGTTGGCGGTACAAAGTTCACTGCATGCATTTGATTGTACGATCAGAAAAGTCAACCATAACACCCCGAACTGGTATCTGATCTATGTTTATCTTCTTAATGGCTTTCTCTCCATTTTTACATATGTTTTCCGAAGTTGAAATGTGGTTTTCATAAAATTCCCTCACAACAGCTTGATAGTATGCTACTCCTCCTCTAGTGGTCCGTTCAAAATAAAAAAGCTTCATCATTCTTTCAATTCCAAGAGTCTTGCTCAGCCTAAATGTAATGATCCTGACTTCTTTGAACAAAGTTATTTTCAGTCTACACTTACCAGTGGTTGTCAATCCTTCATGATAGATTTTGGTTGATCCCTCAATTTTCCATCTCAAACTATTCTGTATACTCTGATTTTTACTCTTAATCACATAACTTAGCATCGGAAAATTTTAGTCCATAGGGTATTCTAAGGCAGGAGAGTCTTTTTCTTCAGAACTTTCATCTTCTAAGTTGGACTATCTCTTAATATGTACTACCCACTCATCAGAATAGAGGGTTCGTTCCCTTATACAAAAACTCTACCTAGTACAATATCCATACTATCTAGCTCCTTCAGGTTCATTCGAGGATTCTTAAAATAGTCTCTTAGTCAAGATGGTTTTGTTTGTTCACTTACTGGTGCACTTGTTTGTTCATTCGGGGTTGGTTCACTTGTTTGTTCATTCGAGGATTCTTAAAATAGTCTCTTTGATAAAATCATACCTCAACTTTGCATCAGTTGACGACAAGGAGTGATAGCACGTCACTTTGGTGACAACTCATCAATCTTATCGTCATGTCTCTCAAGATTCTACCAAGGATTTTCTCCCATGTTGACAATAGGATTGAGAACTCGTCAATATGTTGACAACTTGTCAATGCTAATTTTTCTAGTGATCTCAGCTGATTTTCTTTGTGTTCCTACGCATCAAAATAAACACATTATGCATAGAATAGATACCTAAATAAAATATAATGCTTTGCAACACCAAATTTTTGGTTGCCTCCCAATACATCTTGATTTAACATCTCAACATGACTTTATTATCTTGACTACTAAAAATTTGTGAAGATATACCTTAGACAACACTTTTACTTCGTTCATTGGGAAAATTTATTGCTTGATTATTTATCCATTTACTTTGAATAGATTTCCCTCTTTATTTTCCAATTAAACTTCTCCAATGGAAAGACTTGAGTTATTTCAAATGGCCCAGACCACTTAGATTTTAGTTTCCCAAGGAAAAATATAAATCTTGATTTGAATAGTAATACTAAATTATCCACTTGGATGTCTCTTCTTTTGATTCTCTGCTCATGGTACCATCTCATTATTTACTTTTAAAGATCAAACCGCTCATAAGATCAGTGTCAATACTCATCCATCTCATTAAGTTGATCTAGCCTCATATCAGCTATTTCATTCCAACTAAAGTTTAACTTCTTGAGTGACCATAATAACTTAAGTTCTATCTTTACTGGAAAGTAAAAAGCCTTAATAAAGATAAGTCGGTAAGGAGATATTCTGAGAGTTGTCTTGAAAGATTTTTGATACTCCCAAAGAGCATCATCAAGTTTTCTCAACTAATCACTTCTGTTTGCATTAACGGTCTTGGCAAGAATAGTATTGATTTCCCTGTTCAAAACTTCCACTTTCCCACTAGTTTGTGGGTGATAAGGAGTTGCTACAATGTGCTGTTTCTCCCCGTACTTTGCCAATGCAGTCTGGAGCATCTTGTTGAAAAAGTGAGAACCCCCATAACTTGTTATGGTTTGTGGTTCACACAAATAAGAGAAAATATTGTCTATATAGTATGCAACCAAGATCTTGCCTTCATTGTCTGATAGATCCATAATTTCTACCCGTTCGGGCACATAGTCCACAATTACGAAGATGTACTTCAGACCATATAAACTCATAAAGGGCCCCATAAAATATTTCCTCCATGTGTCAAATATTTTAAGTTCCAACATCTTAGTTATTGAAATCTCATGTTGTCTAGAGATTGACCCCTATCATTGACATTGGTCACATAACCTAACAAATTAAGAAGTGTCTCTATGAATTATGGGCTAATAGTAACCGCTCTGTAAGGTCTTCTATCTGGCCGATCACTTGTTTGGTGTCCTTCAACTAGGGAATAATTAAAACAAATAAGGTTCATCCCAGTAATAACTTTTTACCTCATGTAAGAAATTCTTCCTTTGATGAAGTCTATCTAGTATGATGTAACTAACCATATAATTTTCAAAATCTTCATAACATGGCACCATATCAAGATTTTCTACAAGAACCTAGTCATTAGGAAAAGAGTCGTCAATTTCTAACTTTTCTAAATTCATCCATTTATTCTCCAATAGAGATAGATGGTCTGTCACTTGATTTTCACATCCTTTGTTGTCTTTGAATTCAAAGTTAAACTCCTATAGCAGCAACACCCATCTAATTTGTCTCAATTTTTAATCCTTTTTTGCCATTAAGTATCTTAATGCTACATGGTCTGCATGAAAACCACTTTTGTTCGCAATAAGTACGCCCAAATTTTTTTGTAAGAATAAATTATAGCTAGAAGCTCTTGCTTTGTAACATCATAGTTCTTTTATGCTTCATTCAAAGCTTTAATTTCATAGTAAATGGGATGAATGAATTTTTTCCTCTTTTACCTGAGAATATCTCCAAGTGTAACCCCATTTATATCACATATCACTTGAAATAGTTTGGACCAATCTTGAGTAATAATAATGGGAGAAAACACTAATTTTTTTAAGTCACTGAAATGCCTTCTGAAGATCATCATCACGCACAAACTTGGCTTCCCTTACCAATAATTTGCCAAGTAGATTTGCAATTTTTAAAAAATCCTTGATAAATCTTTGGTAAAATCCTGCATGAACAAAGAAACTATGCACCCCCTTTATTGACATATGAGAAGAAAGTTTTTCAGTATCTTCAATCTTGGCTCGGTCAACTCCAATCCCTTTAGTTGAAATCTTATGCCTCAAAAGTATGCCCTTCTTTACCATGAAGTGGAATTTTTCCTAGTTAAGTACAAGGTTGAACTCCTCACAATGTTGTAGTGCATTGCAAATGTTCATCAAGCAATATAAAAAGAATTACCAACTACAGAAAAATCATCCATAAACACTTCCAACGTGTCTTCCACTATGTCAAAGAAAATAGACATCATGCATCTTTGGAAAGTAGTCGGTGCATTGCATAATCCAAACAACATTATCTTAAAAGAAAAGGTTTTATATGGACAAGTGAATGACATTTTTTCTTGATCCTCAGGTGCAATAAATCTTAGATTGTAACTTGTGTATCACTCATAGAAGCAATACCAACCCCTTCTTATCAACCGATCTAACATTTGGTTAATAAAGGGCATTATAAAATGATCTTTCAGTGTCTAGGAATTGAACATCTTGTAATACATATATACCCTCCAGCCTATCTCTGGCTTGAGTGGAATCAACTTATTTTTTTGCTACTATAGTCATGCCTTCTTTCTTGGGAAAACACGAGACTAGGCTTATCTATTTGCTATCAGGAATCGGGTAAAGCACTCCTACAATAAGCAATATTACTATTTCCATCTTCACCACTTCTTTCATTGGTAGTTTGAGTTTGTGTTGTTAACAATAGTAGGAGTGCAATATCATTCTAACTAGATATCAAGAGTACAATTCTCTTGTCAAATGCCTATGATGTCGATAATTGTCCACCCAATTTCCCTCTTATTTTTTCTCAACACTAATACAAAAACATCAATTTGATGCTCCACCAAATCAGCTACAATGATCAATGGTGGAGTATTATTTTCACCTAAAAACACATACCAGAGATGCATTGGTAGTTTCTTCAACTCTAACACCGTTAGTTCTTAAATAAAGGGATTTTAGGAGGTGTTGGTCTATTTTTCAAGTCTAAATCCAACTTGTTAGGAGCTTATGAATATAATCCTATTTGAGTCAATGCACACACTGTCTCATCATACTCATTAATTCCTTCTCTATCAAAATTCATTAAGACTGTACCTAAGATCTCCACAGCAAACCTTTCTGCAGTCGATACCACTAGATCAACCACATAAAAAAAATCAATAACCAAGACTACACTCATATTCCTGAGTTGCTTCATAGATTGGAAGACATCAAAACTAACTTCTTCATCATTGAGCCTAAATTTTGGCTTATTTCTCTCCATATTGACTAGTACACTACCAGTTGCTAAAAGCAGCCTTCCCAAAAATATGGGAACTTAAAAGTCTACTTTATAATTGAGCATTACAAAGTATGCAGGGAATATAAGGTTAGCAACTTTCACAAGCACGTCATAGAGAATACCAACCACCCTCTTCACTGATTGGTCTGTCATCAATAGCCTCATAGATATTAGTTTTGTAGCTTTAAAACCAAATATTTGTATAACGCTAAGGGATTCAAATTAATGCTGGCTCTAAGATCACAGAACTGAGCAAAACTAAGTTCTCCAATCATACATGAGATGGTGAATGCTATAGGGCCAAATTTCTTCAATACTAGTGATCTAGTAGTAATGGCACTACAATGATGAAGATTACCAACAGTCTCATAACTAACTATTCTCTTCTTCATTAGTAGGTCCTTTATAAATTTAGCATATCCTGACATCTGCTATAACACCTTAACTAAAGGTATATTTATAGATAATTGCTTTAATATAGTCATGAACTTGATGAACTTACACTCATCTTCTTTCTTACTCAATCTATATTTAAAGGGATAAAGACATATAGGAATCTTAATTAGTGGCATATCTTAATCTTTTCCTTTCTTTTTTTCTCAACTCATAGTCATTCTTCTTATGTGCTTCTTCCAATTATTTTGAATTTATCGATTTATTTTTTTTATTCTCTATGCTTCTCTAAAACCTAATCATCTGATACAATATCACTGACCTGCAACTTAAATGTAGGTTGTCTTAGGTAACACTCTATGTGCCACTTTTTCTCAGAGTTTAGACTGCATCACTTAGTAGAGTTCCATTATTCCACAGACTGAAGGTTTCTAACAATTGATTCATCTGATGGTTTAACTACTTAATTAAGGTGGAATGTTAATCAATGACTGACTTATAGTAGACAAATCACTTTTCCTCTCCTTAACATCCGTATCAGTGGATTCCACTCCCTTCAATAGCTTAGTCATCATAGCCTCTATATATTTATTTCCTGAATCATTCATAGCATTATCATGATTTCCAGGTGGCACATACAATCCATTTCAATCATTGTTGTTCTTCCAATTCACCTACCCAGGATCTTCATAGCCAACTTTTTCATAGAAATTATCCCTTTGATAGTTCCAACCTTGGTTACCTTGTCCATTGGCCTAGTAGAACCCCTATTCTTCAAAATTTTCTTTTCTTCCTCAAAGTCAAATTCAACCACTATACTGTGTGAGAATATTTCCTTTACTTTATTATCATTTCCAAATAATAAGTGTTTAGTCAATAGATACATCTAAGTCTTCAGATGTGCCATATCTTGCTCGCATTCCTCTTATCATAGGCGTTGCTTCGATGACATGCCAACTGAATATATGTTACTTTATACCTCAAAATCCCTGGTATACCAAGCTCTGCTAGTCTTTTTCAACATATCAAAAATCTCAATAGCCTCATTAAAAGTATGCCATGAAAGCACCACCAGCTGCATTGTCAATCGTTGGTTTTTTTGTTAGATTTCAATGCTCTTAGAATGTTTCCATCAAATGTTCATAAGTCATTTTGTCAAATTCTTCTTAAATCTCAATCAAGTTTCATGTAGCATCGTATTTGGAAGTTCCCAAAAATTACTGATCTCATCCCTTAACTTTAAAATCGTAGGTGGCAGACCCTTCTAGGAAAGCTCCATTCAATTGCCTCCAGTTTGTTCTCAAATCAGGTTAAGGTACAATCATGACTCCCTAAAAAGAGACAACAAGAATAAACTCAAGCAAATTCTATTCTGGCTAACTCCTGGATAATCAAATAACTTAGATATGTTAATAAAGTTCACCAGATGCATGTTCGGATCATCTCCGGCTAGTCCACTAAACAACCCCTTAAGGTTCAACAACTGTATCATTATTTTAGTGATATTGAGCTTCACTCTAGGAGCTAGTGGGGGTATCACAATTTCCCCAGTAGCAGCATTCCCATCCAAATTAGCTTCATCTTCATCATCCAAAGCAAAGTTAAATGCAGGCTATTGGAGCCCTTTTCTATGTGCTCGCTAATTCTAGTTAGCTGGAGCGGCATTTTCAACTCGCTCATTTATAGTATCAACTAACTCATCATCATCCATGCATAATTTTGATGAACACCAGGTACACCTAAATTCTATTGGTTTAGTTGTTCAGTGGCTTACGCAGCCAATATTTCTTCTTATTGTTGCACTTCCATATTTTTCCTTAAAGTTCTAGGAAGTTTAGGATCAAATGGTAGTAGTTGTTCACCAGAAAAATGAGTTTTTCGCATTAACAAGTGTTAGCCTATAATAAATAAAAACAACAAATAAATGTAAAATTACAAAACAAGACTACAAATCAAATAAACACTATAAATCTATTGACACTCGTATTTTTCGACAACGGTGCTAAAATTTTATACTCCCATAATAAAACTTCTTTTATGAAATGTAAGTGGTCGCTATCAAGAAAATAAACCAACAACGGTAGGGTTCGAATTATATAGGGAATATGGTGATAATTAAGAAGTTTGTTATTTAAGTGACTGATAGCCAACGACTTCCATGAGATAGGGCTTTTGTTGTAACAATTTCTAATTAATGTTTTGACTGTAGTTTGAAACTGAAAAAACCCTTTGGGGTTGCTTCAAATAGTAAGGGAACAGGTACCTCAGAATAAATCTCATGCAATCAAACAATAGGATGAAAGAAAACTAAAGACAGTGTAGAAAGGGTAAAAAACACAAGGATTTTTACATAGAAGACCGGGATAGAAAAAATCACAGCTTGCCCTCATAAGAACCAACAAAATTCACTATAATCAACCTCTAAATTACTGTCTAGCTTTTAGTATAACTCTAGGATCATTTCTTTAGCAACAACTCTACTACCAGCTCATCTTGGTAACTAAACTAAGGACTATCTCTAAACTGACTAACGCTAATTAGTCTCAATCTTAGGAACCTCTACCTAAGCAGCACTCTCTATGAGAAAATAGGACATTACTATTATAGCTTTGAGTAATTATTTTACAAATCAACACTAAAAAGAACTCACTCACTCTTTAAGCATAGTACAAAGTTAAGAACATGAGCAATCCTTCATCAGTTTATAAATAGAGTTTTTGCTACCTCACTTCTCTATATTTAGAAGTGGCAAAAACTAATTATTGAAGTGGAATCTCTTTACTTTTATAGCTGAGTTATGATTAGGGATGGAATATCATTGGAACAGTTGTCCAAGTCAGTACAAAATAGGACCTTCAAGTTTGTTACACAAGAGGACAAAACCATGTAAATATTGTGTGCCAATTGTACAGTACTTTCACATCTAGGGATGGGTCCATTATAGTTTAGCTGCTCATTATCAAAGCTACAGATAATAATTTTACCTCTTTTTCATGATGACAAACCAAACAATACAATTTGAGTATCAATGCAGATTCATCACATTTAATCAAAGTGATCAACACCAGAGGATGAATGTTCCCCTATCATTATGCTTTCTTTATCATTCACCATAGGGACTTGGTCCCTTATTTTCATCTTACAGCAAAAACTTCCCTCTATAATTATGCACTTTCATTTAATTTAGTGTCTTGTCATTTACACATTCCCCTTATTTAATATGACTCTCTTTAGGTTTGCATCTTAATTTAACTGGTTCCTGGTTCCTACTACATGAACTCAGTATTTCCTTATTTTGGAATCATCGAAAAGAATAACATTAAACCAAGAGTAAAGATAAATACATTTAGTTAACTCATATCCATTGAGGCAACACTAACATGTAGAACAACTTTAAAGTAAGGAGGCAAATGAGATACACAAAATAAAGATTCATTCACTCATAATAGTCAGTACCAGTAGAGTAGGATAAAATAATCATCATACGATAACTATTATTAAAATCCATTATGAGAACAAAGATATGGAATTGACACAAGGTTGATGAGGGTATGAGGATAACAGGGCTCAAGTAAAAGGAGAATTGGGTGAAAAGGACTTAAGAAGTACTCTATGCTAATATATATAGTAATGTAAGTATCCACCAACTATTTTAAAAGGATATTCACTTCAACATTTAGTATGAAAATTCTTTCCTGGAGTTTTGCATTTCTAGTTACATGTTCATTAGTGGCACTTGGTCCTTTAGAGGATAGCCTAAGATTCAGCAATGTCAAATACACTTAATCCAGTATCTTTGACAACTGACTAAATTTTTAACTCCTCCATTTCCATTCCCAACTTCTCTTCAACAACTAGCAATTCAAATACTTTAATATATTCTCCATAAGTTTTGTTCAAACTGAACATCAACTTGGTTGTTCCATGTGATCTTCTTTTCCTTGGTTCCCTAAAGTGATCCAATACTTTACTGAGGAGGTACCCATATGGCATTTAATGTCTCACTTTTTCTCACATATCTTTGGATCAAGAGTTCTTTCCTGGATAATTTTCTGACTCATTAACATTTTATTCCATTTTTAACCACCCAGATTCTTAATCTCTTTTTTTTGTCTCACTACGTGCCTCTACCCTTTCAATAACAAATTCTTCTTTCTAGGACCAGGTCTTTCAGAGGATTTCTTTCTTTTCACATTTTATACATTTCTCCCTCATTCCATCAGGGTTACTAGAGGTTAACTTCGAGGACCTGAGATAAAGTCTTCTATGGCTTTGGTTGATGAAGGATCAAGATATTTGATGAGGAAATATTCAATTTAAAATTTTGGATAAAGAAAAATGATAAGGATCAGTTTGGTTTAGTTGAGGCAATGAGTGATGAGTTGAGACTCGGACTGGGAAGTAGCCTCTTTTAATAATTTGAAAAGGTGACCTTTGTCATCAGAGAATTATATGTTTGATTTTGATAAGACTGACTTTTCATTTTGCAAATGAATTGAGAGCTTTTATGAGGAATTGAAAAGATACATGGCTTTCTAAGAAAGTATATTTTATGATTATTAAAGCATACTGTAGTGATACTAACTTGAGAGATAAGACCAGATCCCTTTATTTAATTTAATCTTCAAGTTTGTGCTTGTCATTTTGTCCACTTCCTAAGTTGTTCTGATGGGTGTATACCTGCAAGGGTATAGTATTGAGTTAGACTAAAATGCACCCACTTTATCAAGGATACTTGTGTCCTTAACATAGAAAATTTTGTGGAGCAACATTGATTCACATATTAGGTTTAGTCAGTATCATGTTTTTAAGCTAGTATCATGTTTGAATCTCTACATACTCCTTTTTAGCTTAAAACTTATTCCCAAAGGAGGTCTAGGGCCCAGGTCCCATACTTGACTTCATTAAGGCTTCTGAAGCTTCTTCTTTTGAGATGAATTTCCTAGTAACTAGGTTCTTGCGAATCAGGACTTATCTACATGTGATTTACTTGTATAATTTTTTTATAATATAAATCTTCAATATCATATTAATTGTATTTTATAAGACACTCAAAGCTAAGATAATGCCTTTTCAAAAGTAATCATTTAAAAATCTAATTTATTTGAATTACAAATATTAAGAAAAACAGCCAAAAAATTGAACAAAATCTTACAAATCCAAAGTTATAAACATGATGATTTAAATTGATGTGAATTAAATAACATCTAGAAATATGAGTAATTTTAAGGCCTTAACTTTTTGGGCCTAAAGTCACTGCTTTAGTGTTTTTAGGATTGAGCTGCCATTGATTGATCTCTTCGTCAACATTCATGCCACGAAAAATAAAATCAGCGAGTTATTCATCAACTGGACTTAATAAATATAAGAAAATGAAAAAAAGAAATAAATAAATGGGGATTGAGTTTGAGTACGAATTCATGTTTAATTTGACATGTGAAAAGCTCACATTGATACTTTATTAAGGACGTGTGATTTTTTCAATATGATATATAAGCAATATTTATTTCATGAGTTAATTTTTAAAATCAAGTGAGGCTTACGATTAATTTATTTACGATATTTTGATCAACGATGACATCTTTATACATATAATATGTGAAATCATTAAACACAAAACAAAATGAAATGGCATCATACTTCTTGTTTTGAATTCCCTTGCAATATGAATTATGATAATTGATCGATATTGTTGGCATAATTGTTGCTAGTCATGATTCTCACCACAATTAGTGGAATTGATTAAGGTCAGCTAGGATTCTTTTAAGTACTCTATTCACTAGTGTATTAATTACTATCCGAGAATCATTCATACAGATAGGAGTATACAGACCAAATTGTCAAGTCAAACCAAACCGAAGAATCAAACCAAATCAAGAAAAACCAAACCGAAGAACCAAACCAAATCAAGAAAAAAAACCGACTTATGATTTGGTTTGGTTGGTTTGGCGTTTGACAAAAAAAATCGACCATTCTTGGTTTGATTTGATGTTAACTAAAAAAACGTCAAATCGAACCCAAATCAAACCGTCATAATATATATGTGTGTGTGTGTGTGTGTATGTATGTATGTACATATGCATATATATAATTTAACTTTTTGTACATAAAATATTAATTATAATTTACTTTTTCAATTAGTTTTATTAATTTTCAATATTTGGAAAGTAGGGGTGTGTGTATATATATGTATGTATGTATGTATGTATGTATGCATATATATAATTTAACTTTTGATATATAAAATATTAATTATAACCGACTTTTTAAATACTTTTTCAATTAGTTTTATTAATTTTCAATATTTAGAAAGTAGGTGTGTGTGTGTGTGTGTATTAAGTTATAATATTTGTCCATTAATTGCTAATAAAATGATCCAAAATCCAATATAAACTTAAAACCTAAATTTTTCACTCTTCATCTTACTTTTTAGTTTCAAGAGAGTTTTTTGTTCCTCAATTTTTCATAATTCATTTTTTTCATTAGCTTGATCTAATCTTCAATCACAATATAATTTTAAAAAATAAAAATTATAAAAAAATCCGAAAAATCTGAAAGAACTGACTAAAATGTAAACCGAAAAAACTGATTTTATGTTAGTTTGATTTGATTTATAATTTTAATAAATCGACATAATTAATTTATTTTTTATTCAATAAAAAACCAAAGCAACCCAACCTATATACACCCCTACATATAGATTAGTATGGTCCATGACAAACATTACACATATTTCTTCAATTGGAAGATTTCATGATAATGGACCCCTATAACTTTCTATCGTATACTTGTCATTGGCCCCATTATATTGACACAGATGTGCGTACTTGCTTGGTTTTATTTTATCAACTAGTATTAGTACCCATGTGCGGATAATATTAAAGTAAAAGTAATCATTAAACAAAGATAGATTAAAAAAAATAATTTAGATTTACAAATTTATCAAATAGTAAAGCATAAAAAAATTTCATTGACCAATAGATAAGCCAACATAAACTAATAAAATATAAGTCAAAATCTCCAATCAATTATAGTTTCTTGAATAGTTCATAACAAATAATTCATAATAAATTACTTCAAAATGAAATAAAAATAGATAAAATCAATTTGAATTTGTTAAAAATATTTACCTATATACTAATATTGAAAGGAAACGAAGTATAAAGAACAAATATTATCGTTATAGTTATACCATTTATAACATTCACATTTAAGTCAAAATAGGATCATAAAATACTAAATATAAAAAAGAGATAAAATTTATCTCTACAATTTTAAAATTTTAAATGAATAAATCATAATAATCTCAATCAAGATCTTGAAATTTTTATTTTTCATTCGCGTCAAAAGAAATTGATATATTTTTTAAAATTTTATTAATAAATTTACACGGTGCATGTAAATTTTTTCCGTGAGCTTCTCATAGATTTCTTCTTCTTGAAATCTCATTATTAATTAGTGAGAGCACTCCTTCAATATGCGGATTTTTTACTATACCAAAATATGATATTGAATAACGATTAATAAAAGAAAAAAAAAATCAATCATTTTTATATCAGAATTATGCAAGACCTCAAAATAATATATAATCAAGAAATTATATTATTCATAGTATAAATTTATATTTGTATAAAGAGATTAAAAAAATAACAAATTTAATTTTCTCGAGAAAGAAGAATCACTGTGAATAATTCAAATCATTTTCAACAAATGATTTTCTTGTTTCAAACCTATGTTACATTGTGATTACGTTGTTCAACCTTCTCATATGTATATTCTTCTGTTGACTCTCACTCTGAAATATTGATAACATTTCATCAATATGTGTGATTCTTATTATGTCGAAACCTTTATATTTAAAGCCTGAAATTTATGAAGAAAATTTTGAATTAATATTTAGCAAACTATTGACAATTATTATTTCTACATATTCATAATGAAAAACTTGATAAATACCAATAAAGCTAATGATCAATAACAATAACAGAGAGAGAGAGAAAGAGAGAAGAAAAGTGTAACAATATTTCTGTGTTATTGAATTAGTATATATAGCCATATAAGGTCAAATTTTTCATATAATAAAAATATATAAATTAAAATTTTTAAATTAGTACACAAATTAACTTAAATTATAAAACTTAAGATATTTATTTTTTCAAAATTTAACTTTTTCATATAAACATCACTAAATTGATATAAACAATATTTTAAAATGTGATAAATAAATTAAATAATTCAAAAATATTGTGGCATTATTTTTTTTGTCTCTATTTTTTTTTTAATACATAAGAGATGCTAAAGCCATACAAGTACTTCATTTAAATGTGGAGATCTTGTTGGAGACTAATACCCCACTAAAATAGATTAATGCATACTAATTTGAAATTTCAACAAAATAATCTCCTTTCTTGTATAGTCCAAACTTACCATTAAAAAATTATTTCATTTGAATTAATAAGTTCATAGTAGATTGCACAAAATAAGTTAATTAATTTTATGTATTTCCATTAAATAAATAATGTACGACATAATTGTAATATGACTACACAATCAACTAATAAATTTCAATTAATAAGAATCAATTTTATAATCATAATAGATAAACTCAAGTTCCTTAAATTTAATGTTGTAAATTTCAAAATATATTTATGGCTAAAGTAGTGGTCAATGTTCGTTGTTTTTTTTTACCAATATATGTATATCAATTACGTAACTTTGCATATATTTTCTGTTAAAATAATTTTCAATATTAACTGATTTTTACATCAATTTAATCTAATTAATTTGATGAAAATAAAATTATTATTTATATTATAAATATCTACTTACCATAAATCTGTCCTAATTTTATATCTTGATTAAATTTAATTAATGTACAATTACATAAAGGACTCAAAAACGAAAACAATTGATATTAGTTACCTTTATAAATTCAGAAATTCAATCCCATAAATTTCTCATATTTTTATAGTTTGATTATATTAATTTGATATTAGTTACCTTTATAATTTGGGGAATAATTTTAAAAAGGTAACAGTTAATTTTTTTCTTATAAGGTAACAATTATTTTATTTCCTAATTATGGATTTTCTTATATTCATTCATTTATTGTAAGACCCCGCAAAAATCTTGCGTTTAAATTCAGTTTGTCTAGCTCCTTGAAGCTCTTTAAAAGATCCAACACTTAGAAAATTTTGATAAGTGTTCAACACTTAGTCTCATTTTAAGCCTCTGAACATCGGAAAATTATTTGATGACCTTCTCGACATCTATTTTTCAATTTTTAAGTTGCGTTACGATGGGAAAAGGTCATAGTACATCCCGGGTAAGTTTTAAAATTTTTTGAATAGTGTAAGGGCATGTTTGGATTGGCAAACCAGTAGCTCTACGTGATAAGGGGGCACCGCCCAGCCTAGAGCATCGCTCTAAGGAAGACGCTGCCCTGGCTAGAGCGAGGAAATAGCAGGCACCGCCCTGTAACTCCGGTGGATGCCCAGTTTTCAGCATTTCACTTCCATGTTTTTAAGGACAATTTGGTCAATTTCCCCACCCTATATAAGCCTTATAACACGAGATTTGGTTATAATTCAGCAACATATACTCAATTTCTTTCAAAAACTCTCAATAACAAGCCCTAGGGTTTTCATAGAAGGTTCAATTCCAAGGGAATTCACCGTCAAATTTCAAGAATCTCTCCTTTAATATTCGTAGAATCACAAACTAAGGTATGTGTAGTGTTTATTCATGGATTCCTTTCATCTATGAAGCTCAAGAACCCTCTTTAAAATCATATATCATGATGTTTATATTGTGAATTAAATATGTTCATGTGATTGATGCTGAATGATTCCCAAGTTGGAAATCTTTATGTGTTTTTATGAATACATGATATTATATGAGTTGGAAACACGTAAATTTGGTTGTTCATGATAAATAATTTGATGATTACACCTATGCCTAAGTTGTGCATGTAAGGTGTTTGATAAAATGCCTAAGAGACTATAAATCATGTATTATAGTTAAATTGTGACCTAAATAACCAATGCATACTACACCCTTATGAAAATAATGACTTCTATGATATGGTTATACATTATGATTGTTGATGGAATGTTCATGAAACTAGATTGATGGACTTATGGCATGTTGTTATATGCATTTCCTTCCATGTATAAGACTTTGAGAACCATGTGTAGTATGAAATCCCCCAACTTATGTTATTATGAATTATGAATATTAGACATGTGTTCAAGAAGATTCAAGTCATGTTGTGTTAGTTTTCTTCTATCAAGTCCTGGGGGTACTTGTACCTGAAAAACCTAGTTGTATGTCTAGAGCCAGTGTCATGTTTCCATGATTCTCTTAGTCAAGCCATGATCCATAGAACTCAATCAGTCATGTGATTCAAAATCTCAGAAATCTCAGTAGTTCAGTAATCTTAGCGATCTCAGTACTCAGTAATCTCAGTAACTTCAGTACTCTCAGTCAGTCCTCAGATCGCAGTAGCATTTTGTCAGTCAACAAAACTTAGTGAAATCAATTTAGCTCCACCAACACCATTAGTATCAGTTCGGTTCAGTTAATCAATTTAGTGTTATAATGCCCTAAAAATCTATCTTGAAATGTCACACGGCACTTGGAACCACAAGTGATCCCAAGCTAACCCATGAACTGGCATATTGTTAAGAAACTAAATTATGACATAATAAATAGTTGTTCTATTGTGCGGAAACATAATCATTCTGAAGATCTAAAATAGATACAATACTAATAAAACTTTACAATCTGATAAATTCAAAGGATGAAACTGAAATGACATGACTGACATCTATGAAGACACTACTATATTGACTATAGATAGTTGGGGCATGCCTCCCACCACTGCTAATCAATATACATGAAATTAAATAAACTGTACATGAACTAAAACTGTTTGGAGTTCCCGAAGTAGGATAACTCATCACCTGCTAGCTGAAATCTGTAACTGTCTGATCATGATGCGTAGCTATAACTGGTACTTACATTATGAGGAAATGTAGCCACACAGGCATATATGTGAATCAGTATTTTTGGAATGTATTGAGTAAGCAGGGGTGAATGCAATAAGTAAAAATAATTTCATACGTAATAGTAAAACATACATGCTAAGTATAAGTAGACTCACCAATAAGATAGAATAAACTGAAAGCTGAAAATATCTTAAAACATGAGTAATAAACATGATCTGATAAGCTGGTGAATCTCTACACTTATTTTCTGTAAAACTTACTTTAATAATATAAGTATAACTGAAGCTGGGATATGATAACACATAGATACTGTATGAATACTGGGTATGTAAAACTGGACTGTACTTAGTCTAAATAATTAGATTGAAACTGTAGAGTATTATGCATATGAGAAAGGGACTGACTAAGTAACATGAGGTAACTGAGCATGAATTTGTGTAGACTGTATTATCTAAGAATTCAAGATGAAGCATATAACATGATTCTGAAATAGTCTGTAAACTGAGGTACTAAAATACTAATAACTGGATAACTGATAAAAGTACTCTATTGTCAAGCAAACCTGAAACAGAACTGAGTTACTGATCTGATTACTAGACTGAGACTGTGACTAATACTGTAACTGAGACTCATACTGGAACTAAATACTGAGTTTTGATAACTGAGTGATGGATATCTAGGATTACTAATAACTATATTACTGATAAATGGGGGACTGTACCTGACAGTCCTATTTCTGTGGAACTATACTATGTTCCATACTAAGCTAAGTGATTGTATCTAAAAGTCCCGAATTAGTAGAAATGAACTGAGTTCTATACTAAGTTGGGTGATTGTATTTGACAGTTCTGATTCTGTAGAAATGAACTGAGTTCTACACTGAGTCTGAAACTAAAATTGTCGGAAGTAATCATCTAACCGACATGCCCTAAATAAAGTAATATAGCTGAGTTGGGGTCTAATCTGTAACCCTAATTGGAAGGGTATCAATACCGTGCCACCAGTAAGGACAAACTGTGAGATACCCTCAACTGGAAGGTACTCAAACGAAAATGGTGGGAACCCTCAACTGGCAAGTAAGCCACTTCATCAACCTTAAACTGACAGGTTAGATGTCTCAACCTGCACTGACTATGTAGTTTTGGAACACATAGATTGCTTCTAAGAATCACACTCTAAACTGACAGGTGAGTTCCCATCCTTGGGTTCGCTCGGTGATAATTCCTACTCCTATCTGAATAGACACTGAACATTATTAAATTGGACTGATTTTCATCGATTAACGGAATACTACTGAGATTACTAAATTTCTGAGATCTTTGAGAATACTGAAATTACTAAAATTACTGAGTTTACTGAGTTTTTTTGAGTTATGATACTGACTGGATTCTATGGATCATGACTTGACTGAGAGTATCTTGAAAACATGACACTGATTCTAGGCACGCAACTAAATTTTCGGGTATAAGTACCCTAGGACTCGATAGAAGGAAACTGACAAGGCATGACATTCTTGAATACATGATTAACATCAACAATTCATAATACAATAAATTGGGAATTTCAGGAAGCACATGGTTATCATAATAGCATAACAATAGTCAATTGTCAACAATGCTTTCATTTAGACATTTTATCAAACATTTGGAAGTTATGGACTTGTACATGGATGAGAACATATAGTAACATGTCATGATTACCCTATTCAATTCACATGGGCATTCTATCTAGCACATTGAGATTAATACTTGGACATGGGAATATCTTAAAAACATGGGAGCATAGCATGCTTACATAACTAAAATCATGATTTAAGGATTTACATGAAATTCACATGAAATAGGATATGGGTTTTCATCAAAACATGTAAAATTCATAACTTAAACATAAAAAAGTCTTAATCATGAGGGATTAAAGCTCATGCTTCAAACTCATGTCAAAATATCTCAAAATTCATGCTTGATAACATAAATATTCGTAAATCATATTAAAATCTGAAAATTTCAGCAATGCACATAAAAATATAAACAAACTCATGAAATTTATCTTCAACAGCTCTCAAAAACTCAAAATCTTGAAAATGGTGATAATGGCTATGAATCCCAATTTAGAATTTATATATAAACATTCAAAATCATAGAAAAACATCCAACTCAATATGCTTCTTGAAAATACTTCAACACCATCAAAATAATAAGATCAAGAATCTCAATATCATACTTAAACTCACTTTCAAAAATCTGAAAAATTGCGTTACGCACATAAATACATGAAAATAGTCATGCAATTCAATATTCAGTCACTTGTAAACTCATAATCTTCAAGCAATATAAATTTGGTATAAACCCTAACTTTAAATTTCATAAAAAATCATATAAAATTCAGTAATTTATAGGTTAAAATAAGTTTTGGGCACAAGAACGAAAGGATCGTCCTTGTTGAAACCCCACATACCTTAATTGATGATCTTAGATGAGAAAGCTTGAATTTTTTATTCCTATCTTGAAGATTCTTCTTGAAGTTCTTGAATAAGGAAACTTGGATTCTTGACTATCTTAAAGAAATTTTGATGGAGTTTCTTGGTGTTCTTGAGGGGGCTAGGGATTTCTTTGGAGAGAAAAGGCTGAATAATAATGTAAATAATATTTTGGGGGCTTTAATTATTTGTTATGGACGAGTTTGGGTAAAAAAAAGACCTTTTTACCCTTAAAAATGCGAAAGCAGCACCTATAAATTGGGTACATGTGATAGGGCATGCGTCGCACGCTAATCACATGATGCTACAGCTTAGGTTATGAAAATGGCTATAACTTTTTGCTCGGGTATTGAATTTTGGAGAAATTGGTATTATTGGAAAGATAATTCAATTATGTACGATTTGGTGGGTCTTGGTATGAAAAATTCCATGTATATAAAGATTTTATACACATTTGAATTATACCCTTATAGAATTAAATATCTAATTTTGGGCGAATCAAAAGATCTTAGCTCAACTTGGCTCTAAGTGATTTCTATGAACATTTTTAACCTTAAAAGCAAATCAAACATGAGGATAAGTATTTTGAAACTTGTAATTACATAGTAATCACTTGGATTATAGCTTATACACGTAAGAATGATGGTTCATAGACTAGCCCAAAAATGCGGGGTATTACAAGTGTCTATTCAGTTGGGAGTAGGATTCAGCACCAAGTGAACCCAAGGATGGGGACTCACCTGTTATTCAGTGGAGGGTGTGATCCTTTGAAGCAATCTTTGTATTTTATAACTACATAGCCAGCGTAGGTTGAGATGCATCCTACGCGTTTAGGGACTATATATATCTCATTTGGGTTACCTACCAGGAGGGGTTGACGGAAAAGCTCCCTGTTAGTGAGGGTATACTCATAGCATGTCTTTACCTGTGGCACGGTATTGACACCCTTCCATCAGGGGTTACAGGTTGGACCCTACCAGTTCAGTTCTTGGGTATGTTGGTTAGATGATTACCTCTCACAGTCTTAATTTTAGTCTCAGTCTCAGTTTCAGAAATAGAACTCAGATAGTTTATTAGAATATAGACTGTCAGATACAGTCAACTCAAATACAGTACAAAACCCAATTAGTTCCATTAGATTTGGGACTATTAGATATAGTCACTCATGTTATCAGTTATATCAGTTATCAAAATACATGGTATCAGTATTCAGCTTCAGGACTGTCCGATACAGTCAACCAGACTAGTTCTTCATAATTAAAACTATCAGAAATAGTTATTCATATATCAGTAATATAGTTTTAGTCCTTCAGTATTCAGCTATACAGTATCAGTTTCTCACTTATTAGTGACTCAGATATCAGTATCAGTAGACTCAGTTATTCAGTATCCTAGTATCGGTAAACTCAAATGTCTGTAAACCCATGTTATCAATAGACTCAGTCGTTAGAACTTAGTATTCAGTCCTATTATGATTCCAATTTCATTTATATATTCATGCATATATTCTCACATTCATATCATTCAGTCAGTTAGTATTATTTATGCATATAAACCCTTTGCATTCAGCCTACCTCACTTACATACCAGTACATTCTAACATATAGATATATTTGTGCTGTGGTGTTTTATTTTATGCCATAGGTTTAGGAGAACGAGATCCAGAGCATCAGTAGTATTCCAGATCTCAGCAGACAGAGTTAGCAGTGAGTCCTCATCATTCGAGGATAATATTACTTAATTATGTTATTCTTTCAGTACTTATTTATCTTAGTAAATGGAGTTAGTTGGGACATATCCCATCAACTCCTCATTCAGATAGTCAATTTTAGAGGCTTTCAGACTATAATATGTTCAGATAATATTACAGTTATTTTTAGGTATTTAATACTCCACCCTCATGTTGTATTTTGTCAGCTATTCAGTTTTGAACCTTATGGCCTTACATCTTCTATTCTATATTTTTCAATGTATAAATATATATACAGTATATTATGCAGTGTACAGATACAGATATCAGTCATGAGTTAGCTTGTGGTCCTTTAGGGTCATGAGCACCGTGTAGTGTTTTGGGTACTATATTTGAGGCATTATAAACTTAGTATCAGAGCCTAAGGTTCAATAGTGTCCTAGGAAGTCTGAAAGTCGCATCTAGTGGAGTCTTGTACATGGGTGTGTTGTGCACCATACTTATGTATAGTAGGATATGAGATGTTTTAGGAATAGTTTCCCTTCTTTCAGTATTCATGTCGTGCTAGTGAGCATAATCTCCAGTTGAACTCTCATTTTAATCCACTTCTTCCTTTCACTTACAGAACATGCCTCCCAAAAGGGCTAACGAAAGGGGAATCAAAAATCAGTCAACACCTCAGCCCATTAAGACAGATTCTCTGGATGAACATATTTATCATGCAGAATTCTAAACTGCATTCCCTACTCTAGCCAGTTCAGTTGCAGCTCAGAATAAATGGTCAGCTTCTATTCCGGCTAACCCAGTGGATAATATTGCTGCAGTCAGGATTCGGGACTTCACCCAAATGAATCCTCCTCTATTCACCAGTTCTAAGTCTGAAGAGAATCCACAAGAGTTCCTCGATCAGGTTCAGAAATTCACAGATATCATGGGAGTGACTTACAGTAAGAGCATAGAGTTATCCACCTATCAGCTACAAGATATAGCCTATATATGGTTTAAACAGTGAAAGGTAGATAGGGGGTACAGATACAGAGCCCATAGAGTGGGAAGAGTTCGCTACAGCTTTCTTAGATAGGTTCTTTCCTATAGAGCAGAAGGAGGCTAAAGTGTTAGAGTTCATCAATCTCAGACAAGGTACAATGAGCATAAAATAATACTCTCTTAAGCTCATTCAATTTGCCAGGTACGCTCTCCATGTAGTAGCAGACAGTAGATCCAAAATGAGTAAGTTTGTGTCAGGGGTATTAAGTAGGGTGGTTAAAGAGTATAGGACTGCAATATTGATTGGTAATATGGACATATCTAGGCTTATGCTCTATGTCCAGTAGATCAAAGAGCAGAAGCTTAAGAAGAAGAAGAGAGAAAATAAAAGAGCTAGAACAGGTAGTTATAGTTTTTCTCAGCATGGGTCACAGGGTGGTAACCGTTCTCAGTTGTGTCAGAAATATTCAGCCCCAGTTCACTCTTCGGCTAGTGCACCAATACAAAGTTTAGAAATGACTGTAGGAATGGGGCATCAGGCTCCAAGTCCCAGAGTAGTAAGAGTAAGATTCTTAGAGTGTGGTAAGCATCATAAGGGTATGCATAGAGTCGGTAGTAGTGTGTGTTTCAGATGTGGTGAGTTAGGCCATGGAGTCAGAGACTTCCCCCAGTCAGTTTATCAGAGTCATTTCTGCTCCTTAGCTCAGTCCGGTTACCTAAATCAGTAGGGTGCCACTTTCAGTGCTATCAGTGGGCAATGCCCAAACAGACTCCATGCCCTTCCATCCCACAGGATCAGGAAAGTCCTCCAGATATAGTCATTGGTATGTTACAGTCCTCTCATTTATTTATTTGTTTTATTTTGTCTCATCAGATTCATGAGTTTCTTTTCTGTTATAGCTTTGCATAGCCGTTAAACTTTAAGGTCAGAAAGTCAGGCCTTCAGATCCTAGTTAAAGTTCTGGTATGTGTAGAAAATCAATAAGGGAAGATGATTCCTAACCTATTCTTATCTCAGTGCAAATATTTTATACCCCAGTCATCACCTTACCTATGCATGTTTCACATGCCTCTCATAGGATCGTGTGCATGTCGAATTTCTAGTATAATGAGTTCCAATTCCCTTAGTAGTACGAGTCATGTTTCATGAACTCAAAAATTCCAGACTCAGGTCATGCAGCTCATGACTCATGCACTTATGTTATGTTTTACCATATGTTCAGTCCACATGACTCATGCTCTTGTCCTAGTGATCAGTCAAGCTCAGGTTATGTCATGTATACCCTTAGTTTAAATCTATTGATAAATCTATGATATTGGTATTTGGTTCCTCAGGCCTTAGTCGAGTGTTGAGTTTGATATAGTATTTATTTAAGCATCGGATCCTTGCATATATTAATGTTCCCAAAGTAGTTATCAGTATTCAATCTCAGTACTTCAATATCAGTCTAAACCTCAATTATCAAAAACCAACATTCAGTTTCTGTATAAGTCCCAATTACAGATTAAGTTACAGTTTCCACTATAGTCTTAGATATAGTGTCAGTCACAGTTCATAAATCAGATCAGTACCACCGTCTAACTTCAGGTATTGCTAGACCATACGTGTAGTTATTAGTCATCCATGTCATCAGTATTTTAGTACCTCAGCTTACAGAATATTTCCAAACTATATTATCCGTCTATTCTTCCGTTCTCAGGTAATTTAGTATTTCACGAATTCACGCTTAGCTATCTCACGCTACTCAGTTAGTACCTTTCTTATGTTCATAAAACTCCCTATCCTCAATCTAGTTATTCGTACTAAGTACCGTTCAATCTCACATGCCCAGTACCTAACCATCAATCAGTCAGTAGATCAAATAAGTCAGTCAGTATGGAATTAGTTTGAACGGCCAGTACTTCAGTCTAGCAGTCAGTTAGACAAGTTCGTACAGTTTGGTCTCCCATCCTTTCATCTATTCACACAAACCCAAATCTCATGAATAAACTGTTCTAAGATGAACCAATCAGATAAATGAAGCTCAACTCAATTTATGTATCATGCCTCAGTTTTTGATCTCAGATAATCAATCATGATTTAGTTCCTAGGTACCTTGTGCATCGCTTCAGTCTTTCTTTAATATCTCAGTAAAGTCAGCATTTTTCAAGGGACATAGTGTCCCAAGGGGGAGATACACTATAATTCCCCCAAAATTTCATAGCATAATCATCCTATTCTCTTTTCACATAACGAATCTAGTTTGGAGTAAGGGGTACTCATAAGTCGACCTTAAGCCCCAACTTTAGTTATACACCATGTATTCAAGACTCAGTTCAGTTCATGGAATTCATGCATCATTTTCCAGTATCATTCATGTCCTCATATGCCCATACATGCATACTTCTAGCATAATAAGAGGTTCATCAGTACTTTTCAGTTTCCATAACAATTTTTTTGAACCTACTCAATTCATGTTCAAACTACCCCTACAAACTTGATATCAGATTCCCACTACAAGCTTTGTGTCAATTATAATTGTACATTTAATCATGCATTCATGTGTATGCTCAGTCATGTAATCATGCATCAGACATGTATTCTCATTATGAGAAATTCAATTTGTCAAAACATTCAGTCATCTATCCATGAGTCAATTATCTATACATTAGATATGCATGAATTTAGATTATTAGTCATGCATTAGATATGCAAGTTCCGTATGTTACATTTAGCTCTTTAGTTATGTCAGTCATGATCTCATGTTTTCAGTTGTGTATGTTCTATACGTACTTTAGTTGATCTTTTCTTCCATCTCAGTCAGTCTCATTCGAGGACGAATATTCTCAGGGGGAGATATTGTAAGACTCCACAAAAATCTTGTGTTTAAATTTAGTTCATCTAGATCCTTGAAGCTCTTTAAAAGATCCAACAATTAGAAAATTTTGATAAGTGTTCAACACTTAGTCTTATTTTAAGCCTCCAAAATTTATGGAATTATTTGACGACCTTTCCGACTTTTGTTTTTCAATTTTTAAGTTGCATTACTATTGAGAAAGGTCGTAGTACATTCCGAGTAAGCTTTAAAATTTTTTGGATAGCGTAAGGGCATGTTTGGATTGGCAAACCAGTAGCTCTCCGCGATAAGGGGGCGCCGCCCATCCTAGAGCACCGCTCTAAGCAAGGTGATGCCCTAGCTAGAGTGGGGGAATAGCAAGGCACTGCCCTACAACTCCAGTGGGTGCCCAGTTTTCAGCATTTCACCTCCGTGTTTTCAAGAGCAATTTGGCCAATTTACCTATTCTATATAAGCCTTATAACACGAGATTTGGTTATAATTCAGCAACATATACTCAATTTCTCTCAAAAAGTCTCAAGAACAAGCCCAAGGATTTTCATAGAAGGTTCAATTCCAAGGGAATTCACCGTCAAATTTCAAGAATCTCTCCGTCAATCTTCATAGAATCACAAGCTAAGGTATGCGTAGTGTTCATTCATGGATTCTTCTAATCTATGAAGCTCAAGAACCCTCTTTAAAATCATATATCATGATATTTATATTATGAATTGAATATGTTCATGTGATTGATGTTGAATGATTCCCAAGTTGGAAATCTTTATGTATTTTTATGAATATATGATATCATATGATTTGGAAACATGTAAATTTTGTTGTTCATGATGAATAATTTGATGATTACACCTATGCCTAAGTTGTGCATGTAAAGTATTTAATAAAATGCCTAAGAGACTAGAAATCATGAATTGTAGTTAAATTGTGACCTAAATGACAAATGCATGTTACACCCTTATGAAAACAATGACTTCTATGATATGTTTATACATTATGATTATTGATGGAATGTTCATGAAACTAGATTGATGGACTTATGGCATGTTGTTATATGCATTCCCTTCCATGTATAAGACTTTGAGAACCATGTGTAGTATGAAATCCCCCAACTTATGTTATTATGAATAATGAATATTGGATATGTATTCAAGAAGAGTCAAGTCATGTTGTGTCAGTTTCCTTCAATCGAGTCCTGGGGGTACTTGTACTCAAAAAACCTAGTTGTGTGCCTAGAGCTAGTGTCATGTTTCCACGATACTCTCAGTCAAGCCATGATCCATAGAACTCAGTCAGTCATGTGTCTTAGGAAAACCCAGAAATCTCAGTAGTTCAATAATCTCAGTGATCTCAGTACTCAGTAATATCAGTAACTTCAGTACTCTCAGTCAGTCCTCAGATCTCAGTAGAATTTCATTAGTCAACGAAACTCAGTGAACTCAGTTTAGCTCCGCTAAGAAATACCATTAGTATCAGTTCAGTTCAGTTAATCAGTTCAATGTCTATTCAGTTGGGAGTAGGATTCAGCATCGAGTGAACCTAAGGATGGGGACTCACCTGTTATTCAGTGGAAGGTATGATCCTTAGAAATAATGCTTATGTTTTATAACTACGTAGCCAGTGTAGGTTAAGATGCACCTTATGCGTTTAGGGACTATATACATCTCATTTGGGTTACCTACCAGGAGGGGTTGACGGAAGAGCTCCCTGTCAGTGAGGTATACTCACAACTTGTCTTTACCCGTGGCACGGTATTGACACCCTTCCATTTGAGGTTACAGGTTGGACCCTAATAGTTCAGTTTTGAGGCATGTCGCTTAGATGATTACCTCCCACAGTTTTAGTTTCAGTCTCAGTCTCAGTCTCAGAAATAAAACTCAAATAGTTTGTCAGAATATAGACTGTCAGATACAGTCAACTCAAATACAGTATGGAACTAAGTTAGTTCCATCAGATTTAGGACTTTTAGATACAGTCACTCATGTTATCAGTTATATCAATTATCAGAACTCATGCTATCAATATTCAGCTTCAGAACTGTCAGATACAGTCAACCAGACCAGTTCTTCATAATCAGAACTGTCAGAAATAGTTATTTATATATTAGTAATATAGTTTTAGTCCTTCAGTATTCAGCCATACAGTATCAGTTTCTCACTTATTTGTGACTCAAATATCAGTATCAGTAGACTCAGTTATTTAGTATCCTAGTATCAGTAAACTCAGATGTTAGTAAACCTATGTTATTAGTAAACTCAGTGGTTAGAACTTAGTATTCAGTCCTATCACGATCCCAGTTTTAGTTACGTATTCATGCATGTAATCTCACGTTCATATCATTCATTCAGTTAGTATTGTGCATGCATATGAACCCTTTGCATTTAGCCTACCTCACTTGCATACCAGTACATTCTAACGTACTGATGTATTTGCGCTATGGTGTTTTATTTTACGCCATAGGTTTAGGAGCACGAGATCCAGAGCGTCAGTAGCATTCCAGATTTAAGCAAACCCAGTTAGCAGTGAGTCCTCATCATTCGAGGATGATATTACTTAATTATGTTATTCTTTCAGTAATTATTTATCTCAGTAAATGGAGTTAGTTGGGGACATGTCCCATCAACTCCTTATTCAGATAGTCAGTTTTAGAGTCTTTCAAACTACAGTATGTTCGGACAGTATTTCAGTTATTTTTAGGTATTCGATACTCCTCCCTCATGTTGTGTTTTATCAACTATTCAGTTTTGAACCTTATGGCCTTACAGCTTCTATTCTGCATTTTTTCAGTGTATGTTTATATATACAGTATATTATTCAGTGTACAGGTACATATATCAGTCATGGGTTAGCTTGTGGTCCTTCGGGGTCATGAGCACCGTGTAGCATTCTGAATACCAGATTCAGGGCGTTACATTTATTGTTTTACAAAAATAGGTCAAACTTATTTGCGATTAAAGTTAAAATATTTTTTTTTAAATGTCAATTAAACTTTTTTCATATAAGTTGTTTGATTGTTAATTCACAAATTTTTCTTGTAATACTTTTTTGATTTACTCAGTTGTAATGAAATCATAATTTTTAATATAATATTATTATTTATATTGTTTGCATATTTTGAGGGATGACATCTATATTTTTTTTTGGTTTTACATTCGGTGTTCGGTGCCCTCATTGGAGCCCCAACTAATTCGGATCACGCGTTGTAGGGTCCATTAAGGTGGCAGCGCTCCCAACAGAATTTTCTCCATGCCCAAGGTCAAACCCTCGACCTCTGATTAAGGGTGAAGCAGCCCCATCCACTGCACCACAATCCATATTGGTGACATTTATATTATCATATTCCCCATTTGATAATATTTGTTTCAAGATTAATAATTAACTATTTTTATTATACAAAATATAATTAGTGAAATTCATACAAAGATTGTTCAATTAGTCGGATTAGTCTCAATATAGTAGTAATATCTAATTTTAAATATCTTTCAATTAAATTCACATTTTTGTTTTATTTGAATTCAAAATCTTACATCCTTCCATTAATACTAAAAGTTTCTCATCTCAACTAAAATATTTCTTTTCCAATTATATCTCTTGATTGCAATTGATTACCCTGTCATATTGAGTTACTCAATAGTCTTTTCATATATGTCAAGTAATTGCACAACTAATATTACATATTTTTTTAAACATACGAAGGCTATGAAATAAATAAATAAATAAATAAATAATAATAATTGACAAAACATAAATTAATTAACTACTAATCTTAATATGAAATAATTGAACAATCATTTATTTTTACCACAATATGAAATATGAGATAATATTAAATAAATAAATAATCTATAAAAACATAGAATAATATGACATAATTAACGACTAATATTTATATAAAATAATCGAACAATCATAATGGTTTTCATCCAATAGAAATAAAATTTAATTTTTTTAACCACAATATGAAATAATATTAAATGAAATAGTATGAAATCATAATAGCTTCCACCCAATAGAAATAAATATTAGTTATTTTTTACCGAAATATGAAATAAGAAATAACATTAAATATTTAAATAATCAATAAAGTAGCTTTTTGTTATAAAATTATAGTTTTTGTTGTAAGAATTCAAGAGGATAATTCTCAAGATGCCACTTGACTTAAATTTAAGTTAGACTATGCAACTTTATTATGTATATAGATGTGTATATAAATATTTCACCAATATACACACACACACGTATTCACAACCTCATTTGAAATTAAATAGGGAAATTCACCTTTTCTCAAAATGACACTCAATAATTTGCAATTCTGTTAGGTTTTTGTATCTTAATTTCTTTCAAAAACTATATAGAAAAACAAAGTAGTATCAGTTAAGTTTGATGAATAATCATACCAATAATAAAGATTTCAAAAATGTAAACAAAATTGAAATAATGAAAAGTACAGGAAAGAGAATACAAGTATTAATTGAAAGATAAAAAAAAAATAGCAAGACTAAATAAGAAAATAAAATCAGTTGGGTTCATAATCTAGAAATCATCAACAACTCAGAATACAAGTATTAGTATCAATTTTTTTTTTACAAGTTGCAGAAGAAACTATATTACAATAATTAAATCATTATAGAATATGATAGTGAGTATGTGAGTGAATAATATTCAGCGAAAAATAATCAAAAAGTTCAAAATTAATTCTCTATCGAACCGTATGTGTACACAACAATGGTCTTTTCTTTCTTCTGTGAAAATACACTAAGAGTTGAATAAAACCTCCTCCTTAGTTGAGCGAGTTCTTGTTTCTATGCTTTCTCCTTCAGATAATAGCATAGATTGATATTGTGGAGTTAGAATTTACATATATATGGTATTTTACATAGAGATTTTTATATAGAAATGACTCTTAATTATAATATATGTTGCTTGACTGCTAATCAATTAATAACTTTCATATAACTAATGTGATAATTAAAATATGAAATAACTTTTCCATATCAATATTTACTTAAAAATCTAAACAAAGTAAAAATAAATAAATTGATCAAATAAAAGGCTATGATTTAAATGAATAAGTTTGTTTGCTTGTAAAAAAGAGTCCCTCGGTGGAAGAGAATTAATTGAGATTGTAATCTGTAAGCAATGTATCATTTTTGAGCAATAAATTAGTAATAAATTATTTAGGTAGAATTAGCAAAAATATTTTAAAAAATGAAATAATCGATATTGATTGAAATTTACGATAAATCATTTTCTTTTATATTTTTTTTAAAATTCATTAATATGGCAAAAAAGAGATTTTATGTCATGTAAATTACTTTTTTATGGTAATATTATACACAATATAGTAAATGTTTTATAGAATAACCTACCATGTTGAAAAAAGTCTATCTATAAAAGGAAATTAATACGAATTAATAATTTTATTAGCAATTTATAATTCTTAACCTACAACTCAAGTATAAATCGTCTAAATGTAAATATTATGCTTTAATTCTAATTAATATAGAATTATTGAAAAGTAAATACTTAAAGTTTTCTATTTTTGTGCACTATATCTCCTATAATTTTTTATATTTAATTGATTGCATAATTATCTCTCTTTCCGTAATTATAGTTTTCATTCAATATTAGTCAAACTTAATTGATTTATATATACCATAATATGAAAATTTTGAATAAATCTATTAAATTAATGTTCCTTAACTTTTAATAGTTTTCATCCCAAATAAATAAAACTTAATTATTTTTTATCACAATATAAAATAATTATGAAATAATTAATTATTTATAAAATATTTTTTTGTTGTCAAAATGCCAAGTTTCTACTTCTCAAGATGTCACTTGGCTTACTTATAAGCTAAACTATTCTTCTTTATTGTGTGTGTGTGTATATATATATATATATATGAAATAATTAACTACCATTCTTAATATGAAATAATTGAACAATCATAATAGTTTTCATCTAATAGAAATGAATGTTAATTGATCTTTATCACAATATGAAATAACATTAAACGAAATAATATTAAATCATAATAGTTTTTCTCTAATAAAAATGAATCTTAATTGTTTTTTATAAGAATTCAAATAGTTAGTTCTCAAGATGACACTTGTCTTACCTAATAATAACTATGTTAAATATGAATTTTCTTGTATAATTATATGATTTTTTTACAAAATTAGTTAGAATCAATTATGATCAGAATATATGATGAAAATATATTACTTTTCCATATAAAATTATTGCCTCATAATTAGTTTTATTACAATTTAGTAGCACTTACCATAACCATATATGGTAATTATTGTCAATGTAAAGGTTTTATTTAATATATATATGATTCACTTACCATAGCCATCTACTTTTCATCCATGGGAGGAAGGAAATCTACAATTCACTTACTATATCCATCTACCATTTGTATGATCTTCTTAAATCACTTGATTGATTGAAATATATATTTGAAAATTAGAATACAAATTGTGGAATTAAGAGTATCATTTGATTGTAATATATATTTGAAAATTGAAATACAGATTGTGGAATTATTCCTATAACTTGATTGGAATATATATTTGGAATACAAATTGTGGAATTACTCCTAATGATAGTGAAATTAGGAGTAATTGACGGATGATCTTCTTAAATCACTTGATTGATTGGAATATATATTTGAAAATTGGAATACAGATTGTGGAATTACTCCTATAACTTGATCGGAATATATATTTAGAATACAAATTGTGGAATTACTCCTAATGATAGTGGAATTAGGAGTAATTGATGGAATTTTTATGTCGAGTTTTTTTAATTTTTACATATCTATGAAATAATCTATATACTAATTAAATAAAAGTCAAACTTAATTACTTTATACCACAATGTGAAATATATAAATAATTATAATAGTGTTCATTAATAAGAGTCAATTCTAATTATTTTTTATCACAATATGAAATAATAGAATAAAAATAAACAAAAGCATTCATCAAACATTTTGCTTTATTATATATATATAGAGTTGAAATATATAAATAATTATAATAGTGTTCATTCATAGGAGTTAATTATAATTATTTTTATCACAATATGAAAATATGAAATAATAGAATAAAAATAAATAATAGTGTTCATTCAATATTTTTTACCACAATATGAAAATAGATATGAAAATTTAAAAATATATAATAAAATAAATAATTATATAGTAAAATAAATTTTGTTGCCAAGAAAATATATTTTTGTTGCCAAAATACCAAGTAACTAGTTCTCAATATGCCACTTGACATATGCAAACTTCTTATATATATAGATAGATGTAAAATATATAAATAATTATAATAGTGTTGATTAATAGGAGTCAATTCTAATTTATTTTTATCACAATATTAAATAATAGAATAAAAATAAACAAAAGTATTCATCAAATATTTTTCTTTATTATATATATAGAGTTGGAATATATAAATATTTATAATAATGTTCATTCATAGGAGTCAATTATAATTATTTTTTATCACAATATGAAAATATGAAATAGTAGAATAAAAATAAATAATAGTGTTCATTTAATATTTTTTACCACAATATAAAAATTTAAAAACTTATATATAAAATAAATAAATAATTAATAAAACAAATTTTATTATCAAAAAAAATAAATTTTTATTATTAAAATATCAAGTAATTAGTTTTTAATATGACACTTGACATAATTTTATACAAATTTCTTTGCTTTATTATATAAAACAGTGACGATTGATATGCTCTGCAAAAGATTGACCACGTCAATGCACTTTACACACTTCCCATCTATGATGTTTCCATGACTGTATATTTCCTCTACTTTTCTGGCGCCTTTACGGACCTATTAAGCTTCTCTGTTGAAGCTCATAATGAATTAGTCATACATTATGCGTACTAATAATTTTATGAGTTCTATGTACGTAATATATGGAGCAATTTTTATACCATCATGTCATTTTCACTTAATCGGGTAAATATTTCAAATTACACATTTTACAGAGATTTAGTAATGAATATTATTCAGTATTTGATAAGGTAAAAAATTATTAACAGTGATTATGTAATAGGCTTCTTTTATTTTTAGACAAACGATTGTTTTTAGAACTTTCTTGCGGCTGCCGGGACTTGTTAGCTAAATGTAAAGATGTACATTATGAGCTGAACGAAAAATGGTTAGTCATAAATTTTGTAGTAGGTAAGTACTAATTCATTTCCAACTCTCCCATGCTGGCTAGAATTAGCTAAGTAATTCTTGAGTTTTACGGATATATCCACCTTTTTGTATCCCTTTTAATCTATCATGAAATAAACTCCCATATGGGAACCTTTACCAAATAAAAAAGAAGAGGAAGATAATACAAATTCCCTCATAAGTTATACATATACTTCCTCAGTCCCAAATTAGCTGTTTCAAATTTTCTAATTTAATTTTTTATTTTACTTATCTTTTTTCATTAATTAAGAAGAGACAAATTTTTTTTTTTTTTCATATTTTTACCCTTTGCATTAATTACTTTTTTTTTTTTTCAAATTAAAATGTAAACATCATTTAATATGATATTATGGTAAACTAGGCATGTTATTAATTATTTTTCTTGATCAATGTGTTATCTCAATTTGGGACGGATAATTTAAGACGGAGGGAGTTTTAATTATGTGTGTTTCTTATTAATTGCAACGGAACGTCATATTGATTTATATATGAATGACCTATTTCCTATCGGTGAAATTGCAATAATATTACAACTGAAAAGTTATAAGTGAAGAAAAATAAAAATTATCTTCTTCTTCGATTAAAGCGTGGATATCTCGTTTTCTTTAAAGATATTCAAATCCACTGCAGTAAATTGTTTTACCGGTCCAGCAGTAATCTTCTTAACTTGTCTCCTCCACGATACAATATCTTTTTCACATAACAACTCAACAACTCTGGATAAGAGTTGAGTTCAAAACTCCACAAGAAAAACACCTCCCTTCAACTAATGAACTCTCTCTGTTACTGTGTTTGTTAAATCTATATTATCTTGTACTTTAAAAATATGCAAGATCAATTCTATTTGTAGGAGAGAAAGTCTTCTATGCAATGAATAAGAAGAAGTAGTAGGAGATAAATGACATAGAAGTTACAAAAGTTACAAGAGTTACAAGAGTTATGCCACATAAAGACTAGGATAATGAAGGAATAAAGAGTGAAAATTACATGAAACTTATATCTACCTTCTTTTCCATCACTAACTATTATGTTTAATAGCTCATAAATCACAATGAAAAGAGAGTTTTGGATTAGCCACGAAACATGGGAAATAAACATGAGTTACTGAATGAAATGTAAATGTAACAAAAAGCAATTTATGCTTAAATTAGTAAAGGTCTACTGCCCACACATAAACAAAGCAAATCAACATCAAGAAATGTAAATATTAAAATGTTAATCCAACATTTTCTAACTAGCTACAAATCATTGTACATTTATTCAAAAATTAGTATATGAATAAGATGCCTCCTTACAGGAACCAAAGAGCATCGTCAATGGATGTAAAATGAATGAAGAATTGGAAAGGGAAGAAAATGAAAAAGAAGGGGATGACAATTGGGACTCAAAACAGGAGCTGAAACATCTGCGAGACAAGGTAGACTTCAAATATAGTCATCAAGATAAAGTCTTTCATGATACTCGAATGAAATCTCTGAAATTAAAAATCCCTGAAATTGCTACACTCCACCTTTTCTTTTTCTTTTTCTACATAACTTTATTTTATAAACTAAGAAACTTGTACGCGCTCTGCGCATTCTTAAAAAGCCTTATTAAATTTACGATACAACAATATATTTTTGTAAATAAGAAAAATACTAAAAGTAATTCAACCTTGATTAATAAAAGGATAATAACACCTCATTAATAAAATAAAATTATGATTAGATGGAAAACATAAGGTGATTATGTTATGAAATTATTAGTGTGGATGTTTACTATTTTAAAAATAAATTATCATTGTTTTCACTTTCATTTTTATTATATGGAATAACTCGCACACCTCATTCATGTATTTCTTACATCATCCAATGAATAGAAATATTAAAGACTACATTATATACCAAACTTGAAAACCATCATGGAAGAAATATATAACAGTTATATCTTTTCTCTACATTTCTTATGTACTTAACTTGTTTCAAATTATAATTACTTATTTGCTTTTATTTTATAACAAACTAAAGTATTTATATTTAAAATACTCGCTACTTGTCGCTAAAACATTCAATTACAAATCTTACAACCCGAGATATTATTATTCAATACTTTCCAAACAATAATAGGTGTAACACGCAATAAAAAAAGAAAAAATACAAGTATAAAGAGATGAAAACATATGTGGATGAAAGAGAATTATCATCTATTACAACATTCATTTTTCATCTCTTACGGGGATGGAACAAATATTTTATGATACCATGATTTTTAGATCATCTAACGATTGTAATGTTTAATGCTGACTTTTGATTTTTTTAAAAAAAATGAATGATAAATGAATATAATGTACAATATTTTGAAAAAATATGCCCAATAATTCATTATACAACCATCTCTCTTTGAGGGGAAGTATGGATTGAAATTAAACCTGTCAAATGGGTCGGGTTGGTTCGTTCCGGCCCGTTAAGTCCGGCCCGACCCGATGAACCCCCAAGCTACAGGGCTGCCGATCCCGGGCTGAGCCGTCTACATTGACAGATCCGGCATGTTGGCAAACCCGCCCCACTCCGAACCTGGATCACGCCCACCGATTAATCGGCTCAACCCGATTAATTATATTTTTTTTAAAATTTTGTGCTATTTGCTGGCTGGGCCATTTGATCATTGACCCAACGGCTATAATGTCGTTTGGGACCCAATGGCCATTTGGCCTAATTTCCCATTTTACTAAAGAAAAAGAATTAATTCAAATTTTTTTTCTATAAATACCCTAAAAATTTAAATCATTTTTCACACAAATCGATTCTCTCAATCTCTCTCAAATATTCTAATTATCTCCTAAAGTGCTCAATTTAATTTTTTAATTTTGCGATTACAAATACAAGTGGAAGTTTTCTAAAGTCGCAATTTCCGAATACTTTCAAAATTTGGTGTTGTCATTCCATATCTTACCTTTAATTTTTAATTATTGTATTAATTGCTGAATATTTATTTTTATTATTATTGTATATTTTTAATATTTTTAGTTTATTTTATAATATGGATAAAATAAGAAACCTAGATAAAAGTGTCAAAAAATTTTATTCTGAAAGTGGTAGTGATAGTAAAAAATAAATTGGTGGTGATTCAGGTAGAGGTAGTTCAAGTAATAGATACACTTGTGTGCCTCTGGTACCAATTAGTCAACCTTTTGAGAAAGAAATAGGTGTAGGTGCTCACGATATGAATTATGCGAAAGTTCAGAAAAATTATGGTATAGAAAATGAAAATGAAGTAGATACGTTTAATTTAGATGATAATGATAAAAATATTGGTGAGACAACTGCAGTAGAAAATGCTAATGTTAGATTTGAATCGGTTAATCTTCCTCCCTGTCCTCCCCGTGTTCCAAAAGTTCTTAGAAGAACTAGTACTGCATAAAAATTCTTTACAGAAATAGAAGAACAAACTAAGGTGCAATGCAATATTTGTGAAATTGTACATGAGCATAAAAGATGAGGCAATCAGGGGGTACGGGTTTGTTGATGAGTCATTTAAAAGATAATCACGCTAGAGAGTTAGTTATTGCATAAGGTGGTGAGGCTGTTGGTGGGCTAACACAACCTAGATTGAACCCAACAACCGGTTAATTAACTAAGAATTATAATAAAATGAAGGACCGGGAAGAAATAGCGAAAATGATAGTTGTGGGTTGTTTGCCTTTCACTTTTGCTTCTTCGAATGTTTTTATTCATTATATTCAAGCAATTTATAATTCTATATTTAATGGTATTCCTATAAGTACTTGTCGGATCGATAGTTTAGACTCCATGCACAATATGTTTATTATTTATCTAGATTATTAAAAAATATTCAGTGTAGAATTTCTCTAACTTCCGATCTTGATAGTACTGTTAATAAAAATAATTATTTAACCATTACTTGTCACTGGATAGATAATAATTTTGTTATGTAAAAACGTATCCTAACTTTTTTGTATGATGAAGACCGTAGACATACTATAAAATTTATTTCTGAATCTATTACGAAAATTGCAGAATATTATGGTATTGAAAAAAAAAAGTATGTATTGCTTTTGATAATGCATCTAACAACAAGGCTTCTATTGACAAGTTAAAAGCTGACCTTTCTCCGCGTTACCTGAAATATTTCATGTTAAGTATGCTTGTCATATATATAACTTAATTGTAAATGATTGTCTTGAATTTTTTATCTTTATATTGAAAAGGTCCGGCTTGCTGTAGGCTTAATTCAAGAAAATAATCGAAGAGGTAGAGTGAGAGAATTTAAAGTTAAATGTGAATAAAATGGACTTACACCAATATTAATGTCTGAAGAATGTGATACTAGATGGAATTTTACTTATACTTATTTAAAGACTTGTCTTGCTTATAAAGTTCCTATTACAATGACTTTCAATCAATTTTGTAGTTCTTTTCCTCAATGTATGCTACATGATTTGATTGGGCTGCAATTGATGATTTTGTTAAGTTTTTTGAAAAATTTTATATAGCTGTGGTTGAATTTTTTGGTGCTTATTATCCTACCGTTTGCAATATTTTAGCTTATTTAGCTGACATTTCTTGTTTGCTTAAAGAATATAAGAATAGAGAAGGTTACAAAGAAACTGTTGGTGCTATGTTTGCTAAATTTAAAAAGTATTTTTATCTGCTTCCCCCAATTTACTTGGTTGGTGCTATATTAAATCCATGTATGAAATATAATACTATGTGCGACTTTAGTTCTATTATTTAAAATTCCTTAGAGATAGAGCCTGAAAAACGATTAGATTTGTTTACGGCTATGAGTGATGCATACATTTACATAGAAGCATTATATAACCATTATGCCGATTTAGTTGATGTAGCTGTACCGATAAATATCACTCCAATTGTCGCTCCTCAAGCTCCCGAGGAGCCATCATCTTCTAAAAGGCCGGCACATAGTGGTTTTCCTGATTACTTTTATGATTTAAATATTTGGGATAGAGTTTCTCCTTCAACATACACCACAAATTATCGGGAAGATCTTAAGTATTATCTTCGACAGCTGATAGAGGATCGTAGATCAATGATCAACGCATTGAATTGGTGGAAGAATAACGAAAGACAATATTCTGTGCTTTCAAGATTATCTTGAGATATATTGAATGTTCTAATGTCAACCGCTGCATCGGATAGTGCTTTTAGTCAGGGACAACAATAACTTGAAGATAACCGACACTCATTGGAAAGTAATGCTATGAATGTTCTAGTTTTCCTAAGAGATTGGATTAGAGCGGAACGAAGAAACCAAGGAATAGAGGTGGAGCCGAAAGACGAACAGAATATTAAAGAAATTCTGACTTCAAGGGAGAACTCAGCACAATCAAGTCCAATGCATGGTTTTGCCCCCATTGATTTTGACTATCCTATGACAGTTCCCATTAATATTAACATGAACGAGTTAAAAAAAATGATACAAAATTTGTAGATTTTTCATTCATGTAAATTATAAGTTTTGGATCATTTTTCAATCAATAAAATAAAATATTCATTCACTCCTTACTTTGTAATTTTTTTTTCATTTAAATTGAATTTCTAGTTTGAATTAAATACTTTTAATATATTACTATCAAACTTTACACTAAATAATAAACATAGCAAACATATATACATATATATTAAAGCAGTATATATATATAGACAGTGTATATAACTATATATGTTGTATGTATATTGTTTCAAGTGGTATTTTAAGTAGTATATATTCTACATATATGTCTATATATTTTCTATAGACCAAACTAGTATATATTTAATATGTATAAGTTTCTAAAGTAGTATAATATGTAATGTATATATGTTTATGTATATAAGTTTTTCATTTAAATTGAAGTTCTAGTTTGAATAAATACTTTTAATATATTACTATCAAACTTTACACTAAGTAATAAACATAACAAACATATATACACATAATGAAAAAAATAAATATCTTTTAAGTTCAAATATAATGAAAATATATAATGAGTATATGCTCAAAACTTCAATTATTATTATATTAAGTAGCATACATTGTAATCTTGTATGTATATATATGTTTTCTAAAATACTATAATATGTAATGCCTATATCTTTCAACTTTTAAATGGTATTTAAAGTAGTATATATTCTACATATTTGTGTATATATTTTCTATAGACTCTAAAGTAGTATGCATTTAACGTATACATGTCTATATATTTTCTGAAGTAGTATATATATAATGTATATATGTTGTATGTATATTATTTCAAGTGGTATTTAAAGTAGTATATATTCTACATGTATTTGCATATATTTTCTATAGACTAAAATAGTATATATTTAATGCATACATGTGTATATGTTTCTAAAGTACTATTATATGTAATGCATATATTGTATGTATATATGTGCACATATTTTCTATAGGATCTAAACTAATATCTATTTAAAGTATACATGTGTATATGTTTTCTAAAGTAGTATATATGTAGTGTATCGATGTTGTATGTATATTATTTAAAGTAGAATATATATTGTATTATACGTATATATGCGCATATATTTCCTATAGAATCTAAATTAGTATCTATTTAAAGTATACATGTGTATATGTTTTCTAAATTAGTATATATTTAGTGTATATATGTTGTATGTATATTATTTAAAGTAGTATATATATATTGTATTGTACGTATATATGTGCATATATTTTCTATAGAATCTAAACTAGTATCTATTTTAAGTATACATGTGTATATGTTTTCTAAAGTAGTATATATTTAGTGTGTATATATTGTATGTATATTGTTTAAAGTAGTATATATTGTATTGTACGTATATATTTGCATATATTTCCTATAGAATTAGAATCTAAAATATCTATTTAAAATATACATGTGTATATGCTTTCTAAAGTAATATATATTTAGTGTATATATGTTGTATGTATATTGTTTAACGTTTTTAAAATGTATATAGGGTGTTTATATATTGAAAAAAATATGAAAATATGATTTTTTTTACAAAAAATTTGACCAATTTTGACCGGTCAAAACCAGATAATTTTTAAGTGGGCCGTTTCCGGTCCATTTTATCAAAATTTACTGTTTGGGCCCGAACCGGATCGGTCCGTTAACACTGACCCGGTATCGGACCCTGCACAAAATCGATTAATTTCCATGGGTCGGTGCCGATTTAAACCTGACCGGCTCGGTTAACAACCATATTTGAAAATTTAAAAGTAACTTATAAGACAAAAGTTAAAAGTTAGCTTTTAGCTTATTTTCGAACTTCTCAACATAAAAGAAAGTGTTTATAAGCACAATTTCCTTTCTCAAACACCTTCAAAAATAAAATAAAATAAATCTTAAAAGTCAAAAGTACTTGAAAATAAATCAATTCAAGCACCCTTAAATCTATTATGTCCTACATAAAAAATTTTAGCGCAAGAATTGCTGAAAAATACTTATTTTTTGATTGAATATATATGAGCTATTAAATTAAAATATATAAACCTGAATAAAGAAACACTTCAAATAGGAAATTAAAACTCCTATACACAAATTGAAATAGAGAAAATAAATACTCATAGAAAAAAAAAGTGACGAAGAAATTAAAATAGTAATGACTAGAACTAGGTTGTATATTTTTTTTAAAAAATGAAAAATAAGAGTGCACTTCATCTACCAATTTCAACCTTTTATAGTCTATAATTGTAATAGTAGATGTTAGATTCATCCCAGAATAAGTGAATGAAATTGTAAAGAAAATACACCACAAAAGGATGATGTGGTTACAAAATTGAAAAATAGAAAATATAATGAAAAGATTTATCAGAATACACTCTGTGGTGATGAAATTTATATAAACTTAAAAACAATATAAAAAGTGTTATAGAATTAAAAAATTTTAAATAGCAGTTTCAAGCATCTCATTCCCCGTACTCCTTAAAAAAATGAATAAATAAGAAATAATTAAAGAATATATATTCATATAATGGGTGAACTCACTTTGGCATTATTTTTTTAATGCTTATACTCATTCTCTATAACATTAAGCTGCAAAATTTTGTAAAAAAATTTACCCCAATACACTTTGTGGTGATGAAATCTATATAAACTTTAAAACAACATTTAAAAGTTTAAATAATTTAAAATTTTAAAATAACAATTTCAAGCATCTCATTCCTTGCACCCCTTCAATAAAATGAATAAATAAGAAATGACAACAAAAATATAATTGGTGAACTCACCTTGCATCATTTTTTATGCTTATACTCATTCTCTAAAACCTTTCCTTTCAACTTTATAAATTGCAAAGAATTCAATGGAATACATATGATAGTATATGAACTCTTTAAATAACAAAGCAGAAAATGATAGCAATTAGTTATTAGACGTGAGGGAGAGTAGAAATTCTTTAACATGAATGCATATAATTTAAGAGTATATAAAAAAAAAATCTTATTTAAGCTCTAAGAAGGAGTTATTTCTGCTTGATCACCCACTAAGTTTTATGTTTATACTTCATAAGGTAAAGACATTTTGATGAAGTTGGAGTCTTAGGGGTATGATTATATATAGCAGTTGCTTAGTAATTGAGAATGGAGTACTGTTCGTATAGTTTTCTAGGAATCAAAAAAGAAGTGAGGGAGAGTAGTAGCTCTTTAACATGAATGCATATAATTAAGATGATAGTTAAAATGGGAGGTGAAAAGGTGATTAATTGAATCTAAATATTTTTATGTTATTTATAAGTAAATAAATAGATAAATAAAGAAGAAAAAGTTCAAAAAATAGAAGAAAAAAATAAATACCTTTTTTGATCTATGAGGCATGCCACATCAGCATACCTCTAATCTCCTTTATATATAGAGAGATATTGATATCATGTTATAAATTTTGTACTGTATTATTTGATACGCACATGTTGAGAAACTAGTATATACAAATTTGAATTCCCTAACAGTTCAAAAAAACATCCTTATCACTTCTTTAACCAGCAAAGACATAAAGTAAACCCAAACTTTGGACCTTTATCTATACACAATTTTGTTGAGTTTGAAATCGAGATGGCGTCATGCGGAAGCTAATAAATTGCAGATTAAGATGGTGATAATTCAGATGAAAAATAATAATATACTAAAAAATATATATGATTGATATTATTTGTCCAATTGATCTACAAATGAAAACTAATATTAAAGAAAACACAAAACACTGTTGGAAGAAAATCTCCCCCAAACAAAACTCTTAAATGACTACATTGTGGATACAATTATGTTAAGGTATGAGAAGAGGGGTATTCTATTTATAAAGTTTCAAAACCTTTCCTCCAAGAAAAAGGTTAGCCAAATATGAAAAAAAGAATTATATTTTCTTTTCAGGAAAAGTAAAAGTAATTACGGTATTACTTTTATTTTCCTTCTAAGAAAAGTAAAACTTCAATTTGATAAGAAAATGAGGGCAAAAATCTTAACAAATCTCTCCTTTTTTACTTGATTTTCTTGACATAATTTGATCCATCTTTTTTGCGTGCATGATCTTCGTTCTTTACATAATCTTCGTCACCGCTGCTTGTCATAGTTAAAATAAAATTTAAAATATTATGGTTAAAAGTGGGTTAAAAATAAATTTATTATTTTTATTTTTAAAGATGTAGCAACATGATTGTTGAATTATGCTTAAAACTTCTACTCAACATGTAGCTAGACAAAATCGTCACTACCGCCAAATTGGTTGTAGCTTGATTTGAAATCGCTTGGAACCTGTCTTTAATCTCGTTTCACCAAATCATTGGTCCTTTGAACTGTAATCTCTGATACCACTTGTTAGGATCAAAATCGAGAGGGCATCATGCGGAAGCTAATATTTTGTAGACCAAGACGGTGATAATTCAGATGACAAATAAAAATATACTAAAAATACATATTATTGATATATTTGGTCAATTGACCTACGCATCAAAATCAATATTAAAGAAAATACAAAATACGGTCGGGAGAAAATCTGTGCCAAAACAAAACTCTTAAACAACTAAATTATGGATACAATTGTGTTAGGATTTGAGAAGAGGGGCCTTCTGTTTATGGAGTTTCAAAATCTTTCCTCCAAAAAATAAGGTTAGCCAATATAAAAATAAATACTTTTTTTCTTCAGGAAAAGTAAAAGTAATTATGATATTACTTTTATTTTCATTCTCAGAAAAGTAAAACTTAAATTTTATAAGAAAATTAGGACAAAAATCCTAACAAATATTGGTCGGAACCCAAACAAGGTTGGTGACTGAGTACCAGACATCACAGTACAACATGAGCTGAGAAAAACAAAATGCATTACCAGTGTGTTAGTTCCAATATTTGATTGGTCAAAAAACATTTACTCGAGGAAAACATGTTCCTTAAAAATTTTAAAAAATAGTTTCACAAATAGGAAAAAGGAAAACAAGTCGTATAGGTTGCAAGAAAGTATTATATCCTTCGTACCAAACAAATCCAATAGGTTTGGCAACTTCAGTCCAGTCTTACTAACTACCTTCAGCTTAATACTAGGAGATAGTGTATGATCAACGTAATTTTTTTCTTTAACGTTAAGAACACTTCAACTGACATCTAGTTGCACATGGCACAAAGCTCCAATCTCTTCTCTTTTGCGTCTTCAACATCACCTTCCCAGCAAGTTTCAGAGATAATCTCAAGTGCTTTTTCTAGCTTGTCTCCTGGAACAAGACTCCCATTTTGTAAGAGCACAGAAAAAACTTCCACCGCGCTGACTTTTCTTATCTACAAGAAAAAGTTAGTAACACCAGTTAAGAAGGTGTCTAGTTCTTTGTGGCATGTTATTGATTATATATTACTCCCTGTGTCTCAATTTATATGACACACTTTCCTTGTTTATAGTCATACAAATATCTATGACTTGATTTAGACCACAAGTTTCAAAAGTCTATTTCTCTTTCTTAAACTCCATGTCAAGTCAAACAACATCACATAAATTGGGACAGAAGGAGTACTTGATTTAAATTTCTCTTGTTCAGTTGCTTCGTGGTACTTTTGGATAACATGGTTGAGGAGAGTCAATAAGTGGATGAATGCCTGGATACTGATGGGCTCTGATTATGATGAAATGTATCCAAGCTTTGCAACCACAACATTCAACTTAAGGATATGATTTGATACTTTCAACTCTTTAATAATAACTTCTAAATCATCACCACAAAAGTTCACAGTCTGAGACTGTTAAAAAACATGAGAGAGGTAAGTGTTCATAACTAATTTTGATTGGAATAAGATCCCTAAGACCCTAACTATGGAATCCGGAAAGTAGTAGGACAGTTTCAACACATCTTGATGGCATATGAATGTGTGAGGATAACGAAGATTTGACTCCTGTAGATACAAAAAGATACAGAAATGATTGAGATCAGTTTGCTATAATTGTGATAGAGTACTAGATCTACTGATTTACTTATTTTAGCTTAACAATTTTCTATCAATGAAATAGGTTGTCTAATATATTTCAACAAAACTAAAACAGTAAGTAAATGAGACAATGATTTTCACATAAAAACACCAGTTAAAAAAGGTATAAAAAAACCACGACTTGTACCTTTAAAGGATATTACCCCAAACTTCACTAAATAACTTTGAGTCTCAGCAAACAACAAATTACAAGACTCATGTAATCTAGTACTTGTAAACTTTAGTTCCTACTTCTACAAAACACACAAACCTCCCAGGGTATGTATTCCCAAGTCTTCGAGTTCCCCAACTTGAAGATAGTGATCCTAACTCAATTTATACTTTACTCAGACTAGAATTACATAAACACTACAACTCAAGAACCAAACCTAATATATAGAAACTAAGACACCTTACTTTCTAAGTAATAGCACTAGGTTCAACTATGTGTTTCTTTAAGTTGTGAAACTGTAAGTCAATTTGCCAATTTCCCTTTTCTTTATAAATGCGTGAGTGACTGTGCAAGTCACTCTCTCTATTTAACCACAACTCTCCAAAGAATCCTTTCTTCATATTAGACTTCCATCTCTTGTGCAACTTTCAACTCTTCAGAGTTTGTTGTGAAGTGAAACTCCTTCAAGTAGAACTCCTACTTCAGCTCTACCACCCTTATCCTCAAGTATTGTAATCAGCTCAAAGTTTTCTATTTCATATGTGATCGATACTTTGAGTTTATCAACTGTATCGGCTTATCTATTTCTGAAACCAAGTGTTTTTGTCTTCATGTATCAGTGGACTTTCATTCTTAACTTAGCATATCAGTAGACCACTTCAACTAATATATTTCAGTTATCTTTTCAATCACCAAAACATTTTTCATCTTAACAAATTTCCCTTTTTTGGTGATGACAAACCTTCTTCCATTGTGCAATGTTTGACCTTTCCTGTAGACACTAAGTCAAGAACTCTTTAGCTTTTGAAATGGGTTAGTTATAAGTTATAACTATTGCACACACCAAGTCTTCCCTCTTTTGGCATCATTGAAAAGGTTAGATACAATATGAGTAGAACATAAAAGTGCAATGCTAAACAAATCATGGCCACTGGGGCTATCACCAACACAATTAGAATAAAGACAAAGTAATTGAGCAATGCAATAGTCAATACAGAAAAAAGATTAGACATAGGAAAAAGATGATTTCATTGATATATCAAAATATGATCTACATTCGAGCACTAAAAGAGTAGAATCAAAAACCATCTAAACACTTAACAAAAAATGGCTAAAAGAGACAAAATCATAAGGAACTAAGAAGGCGAGATTAAAGAGGTCGTTGGAACAGTTGTAAGCAACTGTGTCAACTTATGAATGAACTCTACATTTTCAGCTCTTTTAGCTTCTAGTGTGAGGATTCTGGCCTGAAAAACTTCTTTTTCTTGAGCATGAGTGGGTTGAGTTTCCTCTAACACAGTCAAGGTATCAACCAACTTATTTCTCAGCCTTTGTATAGGTGTGTTCACCTCTATCATGGAAATAGGTAGTGCAACATGGTTCAAATGTCCAAGAATGTCTTTCGTGGCCTGAAGAGACCACACTTGTACTAGAGCATCATAGTCTTCAAAAATTAAGGCCAACTAGCATCCATAAGGAAAGGCATAGGTGTTTTTATCATCTTTCAAGAGTACCCTTTGTATGTGCTTGATAATAAGGCTAGGAAGATTGAACTTCACCTTAGTGTCAAGAAATTCCATGAGGGTAAGGTCCAAGTAGTTGGCTTCAGTGCGCCTTTCCTTTCTTGGGGTAATTATTTTGTGAATCATATGTGGAGAGGGAATATTTCATGTTTGACCACTTGTCAATGTTTAAGCAAATTGGGATTTCCATAGAATTTGTTAGTAATGATGATGCCATGTTATCTAGGGAAGGCCACTCAAACTTGACATAGTGATTTCAAACCCTAAGAGGAATAGCAAGAATATGTGTTATGTCCTCAACATGCAAGTGGATAGATAACACGATCCAAACTAGGGATTAGCCGTGTCAACTATCTCAAGTCCCATGTGGATCAGAGATCACCCCTTGAAACTCACCAAACCAAACACAACATATCCCAAAGTCGAATGAATTTAAACATATGACAAGATAGCGTACAATAGTTTAAGAGAATTTTAATGTATGTCCTTAACCTACCATCGCCGACAGGCTGAACGACCGACCGACACTGCCTAATAATGACAGTAGTCTAGATGAAACCTTTTAAATAGTAAACCAAAGCTGAATATCAAGAAAGTGTTGGGGCATGCCCCCGACTATAGCTGAAACAAGTTTCTAATAGTCTATAACAAAAACAAAAACATAATCCTAAAATAGAGCCTTCCAAAGCATGAAAGCTCACTACTTCAAGTCAACTCTCGATTAATCCATGATCACTAAGCAAAAGAAGTAGAAGTATGGAAAATTCCTGCATCGCGTGGGAATACAGCGTTCGAAGACGGTTAGCGGGGTGAAACTAGCATGTAACTTAGGGATAAAGATAAAATAGTTTCGTTAATTCAAATCAAGTCAATTAATGCACAATAACCATATGCAAATACGTATATACATATCATATTTGGATAGGGAACAAGGTTTAGCATGCACTTTAAAAACTTAACCCACATCGACAAACGCAATTTCCCATGCCAGTCTTTCACAACTCAGCTACACAATCTTTTTTAAATCCTAATTAAAGCAAGTATCATGCATTCTCATTCATTTAAACACATTACACATTAAGGCAAATATTATTGGTATCGTCATACCAACTACACTTTTAAGGTAACAACAACATGCCAAAACAATTCTTATTAACTTGGAAAAAATAACTCCTTTTGTTCATCAATACAAGGTGAGGAACATCGACCCCCTTTGTTTATTAAATTAGACCATTATGTTTCACATACCTCTTTATATCAAGGAATAGTTCATGACTAGTTCAATACAAATTCTCAAATTTCTCATAACTCAAAACCAATTTCACACTATGGGTTGGGGTCATAACCGTTTCAAAAGTTATAAGTTTGGGAAAATCACAATTCCCTAATTCATCCACCATACCTATGCACCTATAAGTTCAAAACCATATTTAAAGCATGAATAATCATAATTAAATCATGGAAAAACATTGTTCAACAATAAGCATTCAAAACTCACAACCCTTGTTTTCAAAACCAAAATAATTCCATGTGAATAACACTTTAATACATATGCTTTTAACAAATTAACAATGAGGGAAGAGTTACGTGTCTGAAATAGTAAGATGTACAGAGAGAAATCACCCTTGAAAACCCTAATTGATCAACCTCTAAGTCTTCTTGATCTTGAGGAATTTGAGAGTGTTAAGAAGTTACTTTGATGTATTTATAAGGGCTAATGATACCTTAAAGGGGTTATAAGACGTGGGTTCCAAGTTGGGAAAGAGAAAAAATATCCAGAATGCCCTTAATTTAAAACCTGAAAAAGTGTCGCCTTTAACCAAGAAAGTACTACCAAGGCACTCCACACTGTCGACCTTACAAATCAGCCACAAGAATCATAATGGGACCCTACGAATCGTAGGTCCTAGTCGTAATCAACACAGAACCCATTTAGGGTATACACTGGATACCCTATAATTTACACCCCACAACTCGTAACATATCCTCATGGCACTTAGTGAGATACTCATACTCAGAGCAAAATCTAGCCATAGACTTACTGGTTTGGTTATGAATTATCCCAACTACTCGTCAGGACACCCTACGATTCACACGGTCCAGTCATAACTAGGTCAGTGATCTCAAAGGGCCAAAATTTGGGGTGTTCCAATTCTCCCCTACTTGGATTATTCATCCTCGAATAATGGGACAAGTCATTTATTAGTATGAATTGACCCCACATACCTCTACTCTTACCTTTAACAAAGATAGAAAACAAAGATGCTAAGGAAATCACTCTTTCCTTTAACAAAGTCAGAAAACATAGATGTTAAGGAATAGACATACCTTAAGTACGATTATCTGGAGTGGAAAATAAGAATGGATACTTAGACTTCATGTCCTCTCCGGCTTCACAAGTAGCCTCTTCAACCTTGTGGTTCCTCCATAGAACCTTTAACAAAGCTACGTTCTTCGTTCGCAACCGATGAACTTGCTAATCCAAAATTTCAATCGGGACTTTCTCATAAGATAAAGAATCCTAAATACCTACCTCTTTCAAAGAAACAACCATTGAAGGATCATCCATGCACTTTCTCAATATTGAAACATGAAACACCAGATGAATGGAACTAGAGAGCAACTCCAATTCATCAACACCAAGTATGAACCAATATATCAGGGGCTGAGCTTTCTCTTCTTACCAAATCGCATCACTCCCTTCATGGGGATATTTGTAAAAATACCCAATTTTCGATACTATTCTCCAACTCCCTTCTCCTCACATCTACATAGGACTTTTGGCAAATTTTGGTAGCTCTAAGTCTATTTCGAATCACCTTCACCTTCTCCATCGCTTGGTGAACTAAATCTGGGCCAAACATCTTAGCCTCACCAATTTTGAACCATCCAATGGGAGACCAACACTTCTTACCACACAAGGCCTCGAAAGGAGTCATACCAATACTAGTGTGGTAACTATTATTATACACAAACTCTATAAAAGGAAAATGATCAACCCAACTACCACCATAATCAATCACATAAGCTCTAAGCATGTCTTTCACTATCTGAATATTCCTTTCCGCTTGTCCATATAACTATGGGTGGAAAGCAGTACTAAGGTTCACCTTAGTTCCCAAACCTCTCTGGAACGAATACCAAAACTGTGATGAAAATTGAGTGCCACGATCTAACATGATAGAAACAGGCGCCCCATGCAACTTCAGAATCTCTTGGAGGAGCAACTTCGTATAGTTTTTTGCTAAAAATTAGTCCTCACTAGAAAAAAGTGAGCACACTTAGTCATCTTTTCCATGATGAACGAAAACGAATCAAACTGATTTCGAGATCGAGGAAGACTGATAACGAAATCCATGTTAATCACTTTCCACTTCTACACAGGCAACTCAATTTCTTGATACAACCCTTCTGGCCATAAGTTCTCAACCTTCACTTATTGACACACCATGCATTTAGCCACAAAATTAGCCACATCTCGCTTTATATTATTTTAGCGATAAATCTCCTTAAGATCATGATACATCTTTATTGAACCAGGATGAATGGCATAACGCAACTCATGAGCCTCTAGAATGATTTTCTCTCGCAACCCATCTACATCGAGAATACATAACCTGCCTAGGTACCTCAAGATAACATCGCCACTAATTTCAAAAGCTACAACCTTTTGCTAACCCAAATCTCCCTTAAGTTTCATTAAGAAAGCATCCAATACCTGCTTCTCCTTTATTTCAGTACCAAGATAGGACTGTGCCATCTTTTTCACAAATACGCCCCCATTCTCAGAGTCCAAGAGATGAACTCCAAGGTTAGCAAAATAGTGAATATATTTTACCAATTCCTACTTATCCTCATCCACATGAGCTAGACTCACTGTGTATAACCTGCTAAGAGCACCAACAACCACATTAGCTTTACCTGGGTGGTAATGGAGACTTATGTTGTAGTCTTTCAGCAACTCATGCTATCTCTTTTGCCTGAGATTCAACTTCTTCTGGGAGAACACATATTGCAGGCTCTTATGATAAAAAAAGATATCTACATGGACCATATACAAATGCCAAATCTTTAATACGAACACCATAGCCAATAACTCTAAGTCATAAGTTAGATAATTTCTCTCATGAGCTTTAAACTGCCAGAAGCATAGGCAACTACCTTACCATGCTTCATTAATACATAACCTAGTCCTACACGGGATGCATCTCAATAGAATACGAATCCATCATTACCCTCGGGCAGGGTTAAAGCTGAGTTGAAGTCAACTTATCTTTCATCTTTTCAAAACTACCCCCACAAATATCAGACCACAAAAACTTTACCTTATTCTGGATCAACTTAGTTAGCGGGGCAACTATAGTTGAGATACTATCAAAAAATCTCCTATAGTAACTGGATAAACCCAAGAAACTCTGAATATCAATTGGAGTCGTGGGCCTAGGCCACTTCTTAACCATTTCAACTTTTTGTGGATCCACAATGATCTCTTCACTAAAAATGACATGACCCAGATAAGTAACAACTTTCAATCAAAACTCCCACTTAAAAAACATAGCATACAAATGTTGATCTTTTAAGGTTTACTACATGGTACGAAGATGGTCGGTGCGATCTACCTCATTCTTAGAGTATATCAAAATATCATCTGTAAACACGATGATAAACAAATCAAGAAACTGATGGAAAACACTATTCATCAAGTCCATGAATGCCACCAAGGCATTAGTCAAACCGAAAGATATGACTAAGAACTCATAGTGACCATACCGGGTTCGAAAAGCAGTCTTAGGGATATCCATTTTCTTAATCTTTAGATGATAATAACCAAACCTAAGATTAATCTTAGAGAAGCATCCAGCACCCTGAAGTTGTTCGAATAAATTATCAATCTGAGGAAGAGGATACTTGTTCTTTACCATAACCTTATTCAACTAGCGGTGATCGATGCACATCCGAAAGAAACCATTCTTTTTACGCATGAACAAAATAAGAGCACCCCATGAATATACACTAGGACCGATAAAACCCTTGTTATAAAGGTCTTTCAACTATTCCTTATACTCTTTCAACTCAGTCGAAGCCATTCTATAAGGATGGATGGAAATAGGACGAGTGTTCGGAAGAAGGTCAACCCCAAAATCTATCTCCCTATTGAGAGGGATACCAGGAAGATCATTAGAAAAAACCTCAGGGAGTTCATTAACCACGGGAATAGATCGTAAGGAAGGACCCTCCGATTTAGAATCTTTAATCCGAACCAAATGATAAAGACATCCCTTTAAAATCAACTTCTAAGCTCTAAGATATGATATGAATCTTTCTTTAGTCACTAGAAAACCCCCTTCCCATTCAATGACCAGCTCATTTGGGAATTTAAATATTACCTTACAATTTTGAAAATGCAAGAAGTCATAACATGAGTGCAACCAGTTCATCCCTAATATGACATCAAAATAAACCATGTCTAACTCTATCAGATCTACTAGAGTTTCTCTACCATCAATAGATACCACACAACCTCTATAGAATCTTCTAGCAACCACAAAGTCACCCACCAGGGTAAAAATATAAAAGGGATTAGGAGTACACTCGGGACCAAAACCAAAATATACAGCCATAAATAGGGTCACATAATAAGGAGTAGACCCCGAATTAAGCAAATAATACACATCATGGGAAAGGAGTCATAACATATCAGTAATGACATCAGGAGATGTATCAGAGTCCTGGTGGGTAGCAAGAGCATAAAAGAGATTTCGGCCAGTGCCAGTACCAGAAGTAGAAGCAGCACTCTTTAGCATAGGAGCTGATAAAGAGGTAACAGGAATCTTATTTTCCCTTGAAGCAACGTTAGAAGTACAATCCCTTTACAAATAACCAATATGACCACATTTAAAACACCTATTCTTCCCCTCTTCTTAAGAACCATGGTGCACCTACCACAAAATCTACAAGAAGGATATAATGGAGCTGACTGAGCCCCCAGCTTGAGATTAGGCACCCTGTGCCCTAAATTCACTATCATGCTGAGAACGATCACGACAACTTTTGATAGGAAGCGCTATCTGTAGAGAAGGAACAGAACTCTCCCACTTCTTCTTAGACCACTTTCCACTATCTTTACCACTCTGCTATTGACCTCTACCCTAATAAAAAAATCTAAACTTTTTATTCTACCTTTTCTCTATCTCCACCTGTTTTTTTTCTCTTTCTTAACCTGCTACATATACACAAACAATCTAGAGATGTCAATATCCTTATTCAACAAGGCAGCCTTACTCACTAGAGTCAAATCACAGGATAACCCAGAAGCAAATTTCCTTATTGTAGCCCTCATGCTAGACACTAACTCAGGAGCATATCGGGATAATGGATGGAATTTCAAGGCATACTCCTTGATCGTTATCCTACCTTGCTTTAGATATACAAAATTTTTTGCTTTTCCTCCCTCAACTCTTGAGAAAAGCTGTCTAGAAAAGTACTAGGGAAATTATCCCATAGTGTGGATTCGACATCATCTCCCATAGACTATTTTCATTCCTTATACCATTGGTATGCTATATCTTACAGTTGATAGGCAGCAAATTCTACACCCTCCACATTAGTAGCATGCATAAGCGGAAGATCTTCTCCGTCTCATCTATAAAACCTTGAGGATCCTCCTCAACCTTAATACCAGTAAACACATGAGGACTCAACCTCTAAACTGGCCAACTCTTGTGGCCTTAGAAGATGGAGTAATAAAAGTTACATGCTCATACTAAGAAGCTACCAACTAAGCCAATATATGAATAGACTGATGAAACTTCTTATTTAACACATCAGCCTGAGGAGCTTGAAGAGGACTAGAGGGGACTTGTGGAACTCTAAAAAGGCAATCAAAATCTAGAACCTTAGACCAGGCCTATACCCCATAAACATGATTGTACTCAAGTGGGAAAGAGGAGTTTCTATGAGCTTCAGATCGTCTGGGAGACATGATCTAAAAGAGAACATACGGGAATTAGAGAGACTCAAGACCTCAGACTCTATAGCTTAAAATAAGACAATAAGAAAGGGAAATATTTCTAAATGCCTCGTAGCCTCTCCTTTATAAGTGTGGCATGCCACACACCCATAAAAGAGACTATAACCGACATGACTTTATTGGACACCTAATGGCATCAAACCTGGCTCTGATACCAGTCTGACATGACCTAAACCAGGGCCTGTCCTTGTTGGGTATCTCAAGTCCCACGTGGACCAGATATCATCCTCTGTACCTCACCAACCCAAATACAACACACCCTAAAGTCAGATAAATTCTGAATATATAACAAGATAGCGTGCAACAACTTAAGAAAATTTTAATGCATGTCCTTAACCAACCACTACCGACTGGTAAAATAACCGACCGACACCACTCAATAACCACAGTCATCTAGATAAAGCCTTCTAAATAGTGTACCAAAATTGAATATCAAGAAAGTGTTCGGACATACCCCCCGACTATAGTAAAAAATAGTATTTGATAGTCTATAACAAAAAAGAAACATAATCCTAAAATGGAGCCTTGCAAAGCATGAAAGCTCACCACTTTAAGTAGACTCTCAATCAATCCATGATTACTGAGCAGGAGAAATAGAAGTATCGCCAATTCATGCATCATGTGGGGGTACATTAACTTAGAACCCAATAATCCCCCACATGAATGGAGAATGACTATCTTATAAAAAATTTACGGATAAGTGTGTGATAAAAAAGTAAAGACTGATTTCATCTAGATAAATGGATTTTGAGTTGAAATTTTCGTAGTGAACATGCATCGGATGCACTCGATCAATCGGTAGATTTTATATCTTTGACCTATCAAACTTTAATATACACCTAGACAATATAAGTCATGCAACCAACCTTTTACTGTTTATAGTTCTCATATTTTTATTCATTTTAGCCATGAACACGTCCTATTTTTATGAGAGCTTAGATAATAGGTCTTTACTAACATTATCCTTGAAGCGACTTTTACTTCACTCTCACATCAGTGATTCCTAAATATTTAATCCTATAGATCAAACTATTTGGTCAAATCTTCAAAACTTAGAAACCATTAAAACGTTTCAAAACATAAGCCTTATCCTTATTCTCTGAACATTGTCTTCATCATGAGAATGGGTTGAGTATATTGGCAATGTTGAACCACCAGTCACAACTTTGTTTCATCTCCTTTAACCTAGACTTTGGGATCTCCAGTCTGCTAGGTAGAGTTACGACCATGCTGACTTGTCTTAGGCCATGAATCCATTCCCTTCGATGCTCTCTCAACTCCCTCTCTAGATAGACCTTTTATAAGTAGATCTGACATATTATCCATTGACTTAATTCTCTAATGATATTATGTCTCTATTTTATATGATGAGATTTATCTTTATACATCATGCTCTCTGCCCTAACTATCGCCGCTTGACTATCATAGTGTATATACACACCAGTACCAAAGATTTGGGCCAATAAGGAATATCTTTTAAGAAATTCTAAATCCATTCAGCTTCTTCACTGGCTTTATCTAATATGATAAATTCAAATTCCATTGTAGAGCGGGCAATACATGTCTGTTTGGATGAATTCCAAGAGTCTGCTCCTCCGCCTAAAGTAAATACATATCCACTCATGGATTTTACTTCATTCGATCTGATAATCCAATTTGCATCATTATATCCTTCAATTACTGTTGGATAGTTATTATAATGTAAAGTATTGTCTTGAGTATGTTTTAGATATTCTAAAACTCTTTTTATTTTTATCCAATGAGTTTGATTGAGATAAATCGTGTACTGACTCAATTTCCTAGTAATGTATTCTATATATGATCATGTACAATTCATGATATACATCAAATTTCCCAAAACTCTTATGTAGTCTAACTGTGAGTCACTCTCACCTTCATTCTTTTGAAGTGTAGAGCTTATGTCTAATAGAGTCTTGTAAATACCAAAATCTAGTTAGTTGAATTTGTCAATTACCTTTTCAATATAATGAGACTGCGATAATGCCAACCTTTGTGGAGTTTTATGAATTCTTATCCCTAAGATCACATCTACAACTTCAAGGTATTTCATATCAAACTTGCTCTCAAGTATTTGTTTCATATTATACATGTCAAAAATGTCTCTACTAATGATCAACATATCATCCACATACAAATAAAAAATGACCTTGTGATTTGGAGTATCTTTAATGTAAACACATTTATCATATTTATTTATCTTGAAGCCGTTTGCCAACATGGTTTGGTCAAACTTTGCATGCTACTGTTTGAATGCTTGTTTTAGTCCATAAAGTGACTTAATAAGTTTGCACACTTTTTTTTCTTTACTAGAAACCACAAAACCCATGGGTTGTTTCATGTAAATTTCTTTCTTCAATTCTCCATTTAAGAATGATATTTTCACATCTATTTGATGGATTTTAAGATCATATACCGACGCTAAGGAAAATAACATCTCAATGGATGTTAACCTTGTTACAAGCGAGTATGTTTTAAATTAATCAAGGCCTTCCTTTTACTTAAAGCCTTTCATCATAAGTATTACCTTGTTTTTGTTAATAGTATCATCAACTTTCATTTTCCTTTTGAAGATCCATTTAGAAACTAAAGGTTTATTTTATGGAGAAATATCAATCAAATCCAAGTGTGATTACTCAAGATTGAATCAGTCTCACTACTGACTGCCTCTTTTTAAAAGGATGTGTTTGAAGATGACATCACTTCATTAAATATTTGAGGCTCATTTTTAAGAAGAAATGTCACAAAATTTAATCCAAAGGAAGTTGAAGTTCTTTGACGTGTACTTCATCTTGGATTATCATTTGGTTGATCTCGAGGTCATTTAGACCCTCTACAAGATTATTCATGTCTAGTTTTATATAGATAAATGTGTTCAAAGAACTAAACATTATCTAATTTAATTACTGTATTTTCATTGATATCCAGATGTTTGGATTTATAAAATGAAAACCGACATGCTTTATTACTTTTAGCATATCCAATGGACATACAGTCCACGGTCTTAGGTCCTATTCTTACCCTTTTAGGCATAGGAACTTGGAATTCTGCTAGACACCCCCACACTATGAGAATTTCAAGTTGGGTTTCCTTCCTTTCTATTTTTCATATAGAATTGAAAGTATCTTACTATGGGGCACTCTATTGTGTATTCGGTTAGTTGTAAAGATAGTTTCTCTCCATAAATTTTATGGTAAACCAGAACTTATGAGTAATACATTCATTATATTTTTTAATATTTGGTTTTTCCTTTCTGAAATCTCATTTGATTAAGGTGAATACGGGGCAATAGTTTGATGGACAATTCCATTTTCTTCACATATCTCTGCAACAGGAGATTCATATTCTCCACCTTCATCACTTCTTATCATTTTGATTTTTTCCTCTAACTGATTTTTAACTTCTATTTTGTATTGCCTAAACGTGTCTATTACTTCATCCTTATTATTTATCAAATAAATATAACAGTACTTAGTGCAATCATCTGTAAAATTTATAAAATATATTTTTTCACCATGAGATGGTGTTGACTTCATATCAAAAATATCTGTGTGGTTAAGCCTAAGGGATTTGAATTCCTTTAATGGACTTATATAGATGCTTAGCATAATTTAATTCCACACACGTTTGACACTTTTTTATTGCACTCAAAGTTTGAAAAGACTTCTAAGTTAATCAGATTTTGCAATGTTTTGTAATTGGTATGTCCTAAACGTTCATGCCATAATTCATTAGACTCAACCAAGTAAGAAGGAATAGAACTTTTATTAATCTCAATAGTCATTATATTGATCTTAAACAGTCCCTTAATAAGGTAGCCTTTTCCTACATACACTTCTCCTTTGCTAATTATAACCTTATCAGAAACAATATACGTTTGAATTCATTTTTGGTTAGAAATGATATAGAAACCAAGTCTTTCTCAACTCCGGTACATGAAGGATGTTATTGAGTATCAACACTTTGCCTGATGTCATCTTCAATCAAAATTTTCCCATTCTATCAATCTTTGCTATTACAAAGTTATCCATATAAATCTTCTCTTTATCTTGAGCTAGAGAATACGAAGCAAACAACTCCTTGTTGGCACAGACATGGTGGGTGGAACTGAAATCAATCCACCACTCTCTATGATTACCTACCAAGTTACATTCTGTAATCATGGTTCATAGATCATCAACATCATTTTTGGATTCATCCATGTTGGTTTGATCATTCTTCTTGCCTTTTTAGGGTCCCAAAAATCTATGGGCTTATGGCTATCCTTGCCCTAATTAAAGTAATTCCCTTTGAATTTCTTCTTTGAAGGATTGCTTTGTTTTCTAGATGTTTTCTTTTGTTTCTTTGAGTTGTTAGGGTCATCTTCCACAATGTTAGCTCCACTAATTGTAGAATTCATTTTGACCTCTTCTCGGCTTCTTTGTTATGTTCTTCAATGTGTAACCTCGCAATAAGGTCTTCACTGACATCTCTTTCCTTTTATTCTTTAGTAGTTATAAAAATCCTTCCACAAAAGTGACAATTTTTCAATTATAGATGTTACTTAAAAAGTCTCATTCACAATCAAACCTACAAAAAAGGCCATATGATTATCAAGAACACACTTAATATGTTCAAATAAGGTATTCACTATATTCATACCTTTTGATAAGAGATCATGATGATTACTGCAATTCTTGCACTTGAGAGAGGACAGTCTTACTGTCAGTCATCGTGAAGTCAAGAAACTTTGCTACAAAGAAATTTTTAGTTCCACATCCTCAGTTTTATACTTTTGTTCCAAAGAATTCCAAAACTCTTTCAAGGTCTTCATACTATTGTACACATTATACAGGTCGTCTTGGAGGTCACTCGATATGTAATACTCTGAAGGTTTCTAACTAATTTCATATCAAGAATGTCAAGTATTAGATTTAAAATTGAATGATATTTATTAAATGGGGAATTTTTAAGATTTTCACTTATTGTCATATGGAAAATTCAATAAGCTTTCCATCAATACTAAATTCTCCTAAATCTGATAATCGAGTAAGAAATTATGACTATTTCAAGTTCCTATCGTAAAATAGCCCCATATTAGTTAGTGACGCGTCGTTCCACAAGAGAAAATGGAATTTGTCAAATTCCATTAGGGGTCTATGATAGTGGCGCGTCATGCCAAACTTTTAGGTCACAAACTAGGTGGCAGCACGATGGCTCCACGTCGCGCCATCCCGCAATTTCGCAGTTGTCAAATTCTAGTGACACGACGCAATAGCGCCGCGTCGCGCCAAGGGTCCAGTTTGAGAAATTTTCACTGAAATTAAAAGATTCATCCAGGGTTAAAAGGGTCAATTTTCCACCCCTATGTAAGCCCTTTAGCATGAGATTCAACTATTTGGAACTCAAAATATACTCTCTTCTCTCAAAAACCTCTTAAGAACAACCTAGGGCTTTTCATAGAAGATTCAAAATCGAGAATTTCCTCCGTCAATCTTCGTGAATTTATGAACCAAGGTATGTTTAGTGTTGATTCATGGATTCCTTCCATCCATGAAGCTCAAGAACCTTGTTTTATCTATAAATCATGGTATTTATGTTGTGGGTTATTTGTAACTATGTTGTTGATGTTGATTGATTTCAAAGTTGGAATCTTTATATGTTCTTCATGATATTATGTTACCATGCAAGATAAAATTCATGAATTTGATGATTTCACCTATGCCCTAAATTATGCATGCAAGGTGTTTGATAAAATGCTTGAAAGAATAAAAATCATGTCTTATAGCTCGAAACATAAACTAAATGTGACATGCTTGTTATGCTCTCATGTTTAAATGGTTTTCATGCTATCATTTTGAAATGTATATGTTGTCGGAATGCGCATGATATTAGATCATGGGATTATGATATGATTATAAGCATTCTCTTTCGTGTTAGATAGTATGATAACCATGTACTTCATGAAATCCCCAACTTATTATATTATGTATTGTTGATGTGGGTCATGCATTCAAGAAAGTCATGCTTTGTCAGTTTCCTTCTATCGAGTCCTGGGGGTACTCGTACCCAAAAATTATAGCTGTGTGCCTAGATCCAGGGTCATATTTTCATATTATCCTCAGTTAAGCCATGATCCATAGAACTCAGTCAGTCATATGACTCGGGAAAGCTCAGTAATTCAGTAATCTTAGTAATCTCAGTAATCTCATGAACTTAGTTATTTATCAGATCTCAGTAATATTCTGTCAGTCAATGGAATTCAGTTAACTTAATCCAATCTAGTTCAATAATTCACATTCAGTGTCTATTCAGATGGGAGTACGAATTAGCACCAAGTGAACCCAAGGATGGGAACTCACCTGTTATATGAGGGTATGATTCTTAAAAGCAATCTTGCGTTCCAGAACTATGTAGCCAGCATAGGTTGAGACATCATGCCTGCTATATAAGGGCAGATGAGGTGGCTTAACCTGTTATATGAGGGTTCCCACCATTCTCATTAAAGTAACATGTTATATGAGGGTCACTCACAGTTGTCCTCACCAGTGGCGCGGTATTGACACCCTTCCAATCAGCAACTCAGCTATAATGCATTATTTGGGGCATGTCGGTTAGATAAATACTTCCTATAATTTCAGTATCAGTCTTAGAAAAAGAACTTAGATAGTTCTTCAAATTTCAGGACTGTCAGATACAGTCAACTCAGATACAGTACAAAACTCAGTTAGTTCCATCAGATTTAGGACTGTCAGATACAGTCACTCATGTTATCAATTGCATAAATCATCAGAACTCATGTTATTGGTACTCAAATTCGGTAATCATGTTACCACGATCTCAGTTTTAGTTACTATGTATTCATGTATGTATTCTCACGTTCATGTTAGTCAGTTAGTCAGTATTGTTAATGCATATGAACCCCATGCATTCAGCTTACCTCACTTGCATACCAGTATATTTAAAGTACTGACGCATTTAGGATATGGTGTTTTATACTATAGGTTCAGAAGCACAAACTGCAGAGTATCAGTAATGTTTCAGTCTCAGTAGTCAGTGTTTACAGTGAGTCCTCATCTTTCGAGGACATGATCATTTATTTATTATATAATTAATAAACTTATTTATTGGAGTTAGTTGGGGACATGTCCTATCAACTCCTTATTCAAACAGCTCAGTCAGTAAGAGGCTTTTCAGAATACCGTGTTCAGTTAGATATTTCAGTTGTTTTGGGTATTTCATACCCCACCAGATGTTATATTTTATCAGATATTATGTTACAATTTTGAACGTTATGTCCTTTCAATTCATGTTTCCGCATTTATACAGTATATCATGCAGTATATAGGCATAGATATCAGTCATGGGTTAGCTTGTGGTCCTTCGGGGTCATGAGCACCGTGTAGCATTCCGGGTACCATATTCGAGGCGTTACACGATATATAATTCTTGCATAAGAAGTCCGAGTGTTTCCATGCCTCCATTATAACAAACTACTTCTTGTCTGGTGTCTCTTCGGGCAATTCTGGAGAATTTTTAGAGATAAACCTTTGAAGACTTAGAGTAATCAAATAGAAGAACATTTTGCTGCCAACATTTGAAATCTACACCAAAAAAATTTTCAATTTTTTTTGCAGGTATCAATGCGGGCGCAACATTTGTACGACTTATCATAGCAACAGTTGTTGCTGCTATACTTGTTGTTCCATTATTTTCATGACTTTCAGCATTTATTTTGCTATCACAAAAAAGACAACCAACTTATTATGTCAGAATACTAATTATAAAGTTTTTAAAACTTTAAACACCAATTTGTATCTAGTTTAACGATGAAGTTTTTATATTCTTCCAATCGTCAATCGAATGAACATTAACTTATGATGAAGTTTTTATATCTTCAAACAAAGTAGAAAGTAATAGGTTTTAATCTCCAGAAATCAAATAGTACAGATTAGTGTAAATTTCTTAAGGTTGTTATTTCGCGGGTACAAAATCTCTATGTTTTCAATACAAACTTCAACACAAAGATGAAGAACAGTCTTTCAAGAACTACAATGAAGTTCAACATCTTCAAATACAAGTTCAAATGAATATTCAAATAAACTATCAAAATGATTGTTTATCAACTTTTTAAGAAATAAATATGAAGCAAAATTTTAGAACCAAGTCCACAGACTTCATGATGTATTTGTAACAACCCGATATCGCCTCCCAGAGCGTCAAATGGTACTTAAGGCTATGAGTAGCCCCAAGCTAACCCTTAGAGCCGATTTCTACCAAAGACACTCAATTCAAGATAAGAATAGAGTTAACATTCATATAGTCGTATCACATGAAAGGAAATATAGAAAAGATACTCGGTTCATATAACCACAGTATAGAGAAATCTCAACAAGACCATAATACCACACCCTCGATACATCACAAATTTGATACTAGTCTAACAAAGCCTCTACAATCCATAACTAGGGAGCCATTGGGATAGGTCTCCAACTAACTCAAAATGAAAGGAAGATAAAACATAGTCTCTCAAGTACAAAAATATTTGAAGATCGGTCCTCAAACCATGAGGACTCACCACTATAGAAAACGCAGGCAAGGTACTCGGAGAATCACGGGAGAGGCTGGGACTGAGCACCTGAACCTACATTATAAGACAATGTAGCACATAGACATATATGTGGATCAGTACTTGGAATGTACTGAGTATGCGGGGGTGAATGTATGTATATAAAATAGTAGCAATCTTATTCAATCAATTCATGTATGCAATATGAGATGACTCACATGGCTTGAACAAGTATAAAATATAAAACTCATAAATCGGGTAGAATGGAGTATGCAATACAAATCTCGTGAGTCATCGTTCTTAACCTTAAAAATCAGAAATCTTCTCTTATTCTTAATACCCAAAGGCTAAGGGGCTTTAAACCATACTTTCAACTCATGCATATGTCTCGTGGAGGGTAAAATCTCTTCAATGCTCAATATTTTATAACTATTTAGAACTCATATACTTGGAATTTGGAATCATATGACTTGGAAAACATACTTGAAGGAATTTCATTCACTTTAGAAAAATATCTCATTCCAAGCTTTAAGGAAATCATTCTATCTCAAATGGAAAAACATTCTAATTCAAGGAAATAACTTATCTCAAAGCTTTATGAAAAGTACTATATCAAGGGAAGATACTTTCATTTGGGAAAATAACTCGCATCAACAAGATACTTTATTTAGGGAACATCTTTGCAATCCAACCATTTAGGAAAATATCTTATAGGAAAGGAAAATAAGAATTTGATCTCGGAGTTTAAAGGGCAAGGGAGGTTCTCGTAACCAACATAAACCATGCAAGCTACATGGAGTCCAACGTTTTATCTTCCTAAGGATGAGACCCCATATTGGAGAGGAGCATCATACTCTTACCAGGGAGTATAACCTAGGTCTAGTGATCACTAAATGAAAATCGGCCTCGAGCCCAATCATAATCATTATAAACTCAGCCTCAGGCCTAACCTACAGGGCACATAGTTTTGGGGTAAGAAACCGTAGTAACTTACCCGCTCGGTGCTAAATACTACTCCCTTTAGATTATCTGCACTCATCTCATAAAAATTCACTTTTAGAATAATCTCATGGTTCACCATGAACCCAATAATCAAATCGATAATCTTATATGATGAAGTGGATTTCAAAGCTTTTGGACCATTAGGTCAAGTCATTTCTCAATCGTCTTAAAGTACTCAAATCACGGGAGCTTGTAGCACGAGAGTTCATAAATTCACAAGTCTCAAATAGGGCTTACTAATCTATAGTTCAATCTCAAGTTAAAGCTTATCAAAAGCATAATATATAGCATATAGATCCATAAATCATCTGGAAATCTGGGAAGTTCAGCAATTTATCTCAAAATCTCAATACAGTCATATGCTTCAATATCTCAAACATTGCAAGTACTCGCTTCTGAAGGAGTAAAATCATGGGGTTTATACCCAGCTATAAGTACTCAAGAAAACATGTAGAAATCATGCCATTTGACTCTTAATTCATGGGAAATATCAAGATAATGCATTTAATAATGATGGATGAAAACCCCAATTCAAATTCATGTAAATATCTCATAGATTTCAGGAAAATCATGATGGAAATAAGCCTTTTGGGCACGAGGGTGAAAGGGTTACCCTTGTTCAAAACCCCACATACCTTGAATTAGAAGCTTTGGATGAACTCTCACTTTTGGAACTCTATTCTCACTCTTGAATGAGGGTTCTTGAGGTCCTTCGCTTGGGAACCTTGAATCTTGACTCAATTTAGAAAATTCATGGTGGATTCTTGAGATTCTTGGGAGAGGTTTTAGGTATTTAGGGTTTTTGCTAAGAGAAAATTTGAGAAAAACCTCATAGGATGCTTGTAAATGGCCTTGATTTGGCGTTTACACTGTTTTATAGGCTTGGAAAAAGTCCAAAGTGCCCATTTTGGATTTTCCATGAATCTAGAAAAATTGAACTGGGAACCCGATTTCATAGGCCACCGCGATGTGCCGCTTATAGTTGTGGCTCACTGGAAATTGACATTTGGTAAACTGGGAGTCCACGTGTCGCGAAGCCATTGCGTTATCCAACTGGTTGGGACCTGGAACTCCTCCACGATGTGCCACTTTTGCGGGGTTCCATTGGAAATTGACAATTTCCAAATAAACCCTCTCCGTAATGCACCAATCACAAAAATGATACAGTTTTGCGACTAAGGCATAAATTAGCCATAACTCCTTACCCGGGTGTCGAATTTGGGCAAATCTTATATCAACGGAAAGCTTATCGAATTTCCTATGTGATAAAAAGTCAAAATTAGGGAAATTATATATGGTTAACATGATAATCACTTAGAAAGACACTTCTCAATCATTTTAGGTAGGAACCATGCCTCACTTGACATGCCCTAAGGCTTAAACTACGAGGGAACTTTGCGAGGCCTTACATTAGCCCTTGGGAACATTTGTCCTTAAATATTGCTAGTTAGGATAGGAATATAGGATAAACAGAGTACACATAGCTGAAATAATTACTAAACAGTTCAAGATCTTTCTAAACTTATGAATACTCCAGGAAATGCAAAAACTCATACAAGGATAGATGCATAGCTGAGCTTTAGATTAGAAGAGATGAATCAAGGAAGAATAGTACCTTCAGATTGATCTGAACTCGTGGAAAAGAGGTACGGGTTCTTGGCTCGCATGTCTGCTTCTACCTCCTAAGTAGCACCCTCAACAGACTGGTTTCTCCATAAAACTTTGACCAAGGGAAATTCTTTGTTCCTTAGTCCACGGATCTAAAAATCTAGGATCTCCACGGGAATCTCATCGAAGGAAAGGCTATGCTGAATAGCAACACTCTCTGAAGGAGCAACCACCACAGAATCACCAATATGCTTCTTAAGCATGGAGACATGAAAAATAAGATGAACGGCGGACAAATCCTAGGGCAACTCAACCTTGTAGGCCACTCTACCAACACGGCTCAAGAATCTATATGGGCCAACATAACGAGGACTAATCTTTCCCTTCTAAGCAAACCTTCTCACCCTTTTCATGGGTGAAATCTTTAAGTACACCAAATCACCCACCTCAAACTCAAGATCTCTCCTCCTCATATCTGTATAAGACTTTTGAAGATCTGAGTGGTCTTTAATCTCTCTAATCAACTTAACTTTCTCCATATCTTTAGACACTGTGTCAGGTTTAATCGCGACAGCTCCACCCACTTTGAACCAACCTATGGGTGATCTACACCTCTTACCATACAAAGCCTCAAACGGTGCCATCTCAATGCTAGGATGGAAACTATTGTTGTAGGCAAACTCTATCAATGAAAAATGCTCATCCCAACTACTTTTAAAATTAAGAATGCACACCTTCAACATATCCTCTAGGGTCTGAATGGTCCTCTCAGCCTGACCATCTGTCTGTGGGTGAAAAACTGAACTAAAAAATACTTGGGTACCAAGACCCTGCTGAAACGTCCTCTTAAAATAAGAAGTAGATTGAGTACCCCTATCCTAAAAGATAGACAAGGGAACTCCATGCAGTCTGACCAATTCCCAGATATACAATCTAGCATAATCCTCAGCTGTAAAAGATGTATGTACGAGCAAGAAATGTACGAACTTAGTCAACCTATCCACAATAACCCAAATAGAATCATGATGACGACGCGAAAGAGGCAACCCAATCACGAAGTCCATATTTACCATCTCCCACTTCCAAGTAGGTATACCAAACTCTTGCATCATACCACCAGGTCTTTGGTGCTCTACCTTAACCTATTGACACGTTCCACACTTTGCTACAAACTTGGCTATGTCCTTCTTCATACCATTCCACCAATAGATCTCCCACAAGTTGCGGTACATCTTGGTAGTGCCGGGATGAATGGAATAACGTGCGCTATGCACCTCAGCCATAATACTCTGCCTCAAATCATCAACATATGAGACACACAACGTACTATGCAATCTCAACACACTAACTCCCCCTTAGGAGAAAACCTTAACCTTTTGGTCCTTAACTGACTTCTTTAGTTTGACCAAACTAGGATCCCTATCTTGCTTCTCCTTTACTTCCAAAACTAAAGAGGATTCGGAACTACTCTGCACCAACGTACTCCCCTCCGCAAAATCAAGCAATCTAACACCTAACCTAGCCAGACAATGCACATCACAAACTAACTCTCTTTTACCTTCCTCAATATGGACAACACTACCCATGGACAAACTGCTAAGGGCATCTGCTACTATATTATCCTTGCCCAGGTGATACAACACACTCAAATCATAATCTTTCAACAACTCTAACCACCTCCTCTGCCTAAGATTCAACTCCTTCTGGGTGAACATATACTGCAGGCTGTTATGATCAGTAAACACATCAACGTGGACACCATAAAGATAGTGTCTCCAAATTTTCAAAGCAAAGACAACAGCAGCTAACTTAAGATCATGGTCGGGTAGCTCTTTTCATACAACTTCAACTGTCTAGAGGCATAGGCTATAAACTTACCTCTCTGCATTAACACACAACCCAAACCAAGTCTAGAGGCATCACAATACACTACAAAACCATCAGTACTAGGAGGCAAAGTCAACACAGGGGTTGAAGTGAGTCGAGTCTTCAACTCCTAAAAACTCTTCTCATAGGAATCAAACCATTGGAATTTAACCTTCTTTTGGGTCAATCAGGTTATAGGAGACGTAATGGAAGAGAAACCTTTAACAAAATGATGGTAATAGCCCGCTAGACCCAAGAAACTCCTAATGTCAAATGGAGAAATAGGTCTAGGACAATTTCTAATGGCTTCTGTCTTTTGGGAATAAACTCTAATACCTTCGGCTGAAACAACGTAACCTAGAAAGGCTACATACCTTAGCAAAAATTCACACTTACTGAATTTAGCAAAAAACTGATGATCTCTAAGAGTTTGCAAGATAATACTAAGATGCTCTGCATGTTCATTCTAATCACGAGAGTACATAAGGATGTCATCTATGAAGACAATGACAAACGTATCAAGGTACTGTTTGAACACTCGATTCATGAGGTCCATGAAAACTGCTGGGGCATTGGTTAGACCGAATGACATGAATAGAAACTCAAAATGACCATAGAAGGTTCGGAAGGCTATCTTTGGAATATCATATTTCCTCACTTTAAGTTGATGATAGCCGGATCTAAGGTCTATTTTGGAAAAATAACTTGCACCTTGCAATTGATCAAATAGGTCATCAATTCTAGGAAGAGGATACTTATTTTTGACTGTGACCTTATTGAGTTGATAGTAGTCAATGTACATGTGCAAAGATTCATCTTTCTTCCACAAGAACAAAATAGGTGCGCCCCAAGAAGAAATGTTGGGCCTAATAAAACCTTTGTCTAAGAGATCCTTGAGTTGCTCCTTCAACTCCTTGAGCTTGGCAGGTGTCATATGGTATGGTGGAATAGAAATAGGTTGAGTGTCGAGAAGAAGGTCAATTCCAAACTCTATCTCTCTATCGGGAGGTACCCCTGGGAGACCTTCCAGAAAAACATCGGGGAATTCATTAACAATATCTACCAACTGGATAGTCAGAGTCTCAGACTTAGTGTCTTTGACTCTAACTAGGTGGTAGATGTAACCTTTGGATATAAGTTTTTTGGGTTTGATATAGGAGATAAAATGACTCTTAGGAGATACCAAACTCTCGGACCACTCAAACATGGGGTCATCAGGGAAATGAAACTTGACCATACGGGTACGACAGTCTATAGATGCGTAACAAGAATGGAGCCAATCCATACCTAGTACAAGGTCAAAATCTACCATGTCTAACTCTATAAAATCCGTAATTATGACTCTATGAAGCATAGTAACAGGGCAATCTCTACTTGTTTAGCGACAACTGACTCTCTGACTGGTGTAGAAATTCGGAAAGGCTCGAAAATCTTTTTAGGACTCATTTGGAAATTCACTACTATAAGTAGGGTCACATAAGAGAGGTTTGACCCAGGGTCCAAAAACACATAAACATCAATACAAAAGAAATGGAGCATACCAGTAACAACATCAGTAGAGTCCTCCTGCTCTTGATGGGATGGCAAGGCATAAAACCTGTTCTGGCGCTGACCGCTAGTAGTGCTAGAAGAAGCGCCCTGAGTAAGGGAAAAGCCAACACAAGAGTAACAAGATGAACAACAACAATGCTAGTGAATCGAAATAGGTCACTCACGACTTCACTAGACTTCAAGGTTTACAAAAAATGACAAGATTATAGATATTACAAGATTACAATAACAATAACAAGAGCAACAAAGTGGCAACAACTATAGTGAATCAAAAATGGCCCCACACGGCTTCACTATGTTACCACACAAACAACAAAATGAAAGATAGTATCTTGACATACAACATTCAGGAATCTAAGAACCCTAACAATATGAAAGGACTCTAGGACTAAACAATATTAACACCAATTTCTTACTTGGACCAAGAGAAACTCAATGACCTCAAAATCCTAGTTTCTAGCCAAGATACAACCCAAGTGTCACTCCACTTAGGAATTTTGGTTTTGAGCTTCTCCAATGGAAGAGAGAAGTTTAAAATATTACAAGTCTTGTGTTCTAAAAAATATCATGAATGAAATAACTAAAAGATAGCCCTAATAAATGCTTTATATAGTCAATTACAAATGAGGAACAAAAGACCAAAATACCCTTGACATTAAGTGGGTGGGTTTGGGGTGTTTAGTTGGGCCTCTTCACACTTTAATAAGTATAGGCCAAGGATGTAAACAAGGCTTGGAGTCGTTGCAACTCACGTGCTTAACTTCGTGTGAAAGGTCTCAAGCTAGGAATTCCCATATCAATGTATGTATGCATACATACTTTTTTAAGAACCTTATTTTAATTGATGGGGGAGACCTTCTCATAGATACGGGAAGCTCAATAATTGTATTTTTAACTTAAGAGTAAGTTTATTAATTTGAAAGAAAAATAATCGAAAGTCTAAAATAAAGTAAAACATTGCAAAGTAAACACCATATTTTTTCAGAAGGATGTGGGCAACAAAATTTTATTAAATTAAAATCCGAATGAAATTCGAATTATGTTAAATTCAAAATAGATTAGTCCCAAATAAATATTACGAATTAATACAATTGGATTAATTGTTCAAGTCCAAAAATGTACCAATTTTAATAAAATCCAATCTTTATTAGGCTAGTCCATTAATTTGGGTTACAAATAATGAGCTCACTTTGCTAAGCCCAAGATATTGTCATATTCTAGGGGCCCAAATAAGTGCCACATGTCAATAACGTGTGATACCAAGTCAAGGGAAGGAGCCAATAGGACCATGCCACATGTCAAAATAATGCAGCAAGCCCAATAAAATCAAAACCCATAAAGGTGCCATGTCACTTGAATTTGATTGACCAAAGAAAGTCCATCTTCATCATGAATCTTCCCCTTCCACAACTATAAATAGGGATCTCATAGTTAAGAAAAGAACCCTCAGAACTCTAACAAGAAGTAAGAGAAAGCTCGTGGATCAAATGCCACAATTTCTCTACAAAGCTCAAGCATTCAAATCAAGTTCATCAAAATTCAAGATCAAGACTACAATATTCAAGAACAAGATAAAAAATCCTTTAATTCAATCACAAGTCAAGATCAAGTCCCTCAAATCAACAAATCAAGTTCAAATTCAAGATCAAGATTTAAGCCTTTGAATCTATATTTGAAAAGGCGAATCAGAGGGTTCATAGAGATTGTGACAATCACATATTGAAATCAATAAATTGATTGTTGCAATATTTTTATTGTCTCGATTATTTATTTTTGGTCTCAAGAATTTTATTGTCCAACAAATTCTAGAACGCCTAGTGGGACAATCTCTACCTCTCATCTCAACTTTTCCAGCTATAAAGTTCAACAATACTGAAATGACTTCCAAGAAGGTCAACTCTCAATCAACTGCTTCCAAGACTGTTGATTCAAAGTTCTCTACTGAAGTAGAAAACACCCTTGGTCTTACTTTTAGAAGCTTGGGAGCAGTCACAAGGAGCAAAGCAGGCTTGCTTCGACAATAAATACATCTAGTGTCGTATGCCCCAACTCCAGTTTTTAGATCTTCAACCCCAAAAGGAATGAAGTTCAATGCAAGTATTTTAGAAAGAGAAAGTAGTGTGGCAGAATCACTTAAGAAGACTCTAGCTCTACTTGAGCATTTCGGTTCCAAATATCTAGTGCAAAGAGCGAAGGTCGTTCAAGAAACTCATCATCTCCGACTACATCGCATAAGTTGAGCACTTCAAAAATCAAATTGTGTGATAATCCATGCTACTCTCCAATATCTCCAGTGATTATTCAAGCAATGGTGATTGATGCCTCATCTTTGGAGGAACAACCTACGAATCTGGTAAAGATAATTGAGGGCCTGACCAAATATGTTTAGAATCAAAATGCTCGAATTAATAAGATAGTGGATAGAGTAGAAGGCCTGATAGACAGAGAGTCTAGCCATGCACCTGGAAAATCTCCAGAGATTCATGAGACATAAAATTGTATGAAACAAACATCATCAACTAAAGAGGTGCAAGTTTTTCTGAGGGAATGATCCCAATTGGGTAATTGAGGGAATTGATTGAAGGGACCCTTAAAGACAAGTATGATGTTGTGACCAAATCTTCCCTTGCGTATGCCAAGCCCTACACTATGAGGATAGATAGCCTCAAAATGCCTGCCGGCTATCAACCCCCCAAATTTCAACAATTTGAGGGCAAAGGGAACCAAAAATAACATGCCATACACTTTGTTGAGACTTGTAACAATGTTGGAACTTATGGTGAATATATTGTCAAATATTTTGTTCATTCCCTACAGGGAAACACCTTTGATTGGTATATGGATCTTGAGCCTAATTTCATCGATAGCTGGGAGCAATTGAAGCACGAGTTCCTAAAGTGTTTTTATAGCACAAGGCGTATAGTGACCATGGTAGTGCTCACAAATACTCGGCAAAGAAAGAATGAACCAGTCATTGACTTCATCAATCGATGGAGAAATACTAGCCTGAACTACAAAGATAGGCTGAGCGAAGCTTTTATAATAAAGATGTGCTTCCAAGGAATGCACTGGGAGCTTCTCTACATCTTGTAAGACATTAAGACAAAATTCTTTGAAGAGATAACTACCCGTGCTCATGATATATATTTGAGCATGTCTTCTGCTGGAAAGGGAGAAATGCCTATCCATGACCCTCGAAGGGGAAAGGATAAGCAGGAACCTAAAATATAAAGCAAGTTTGTCCCAAAAATGTTAACAAAGAGTCCATGAATATTGATGTGTCTCCTGGGAAGGTCAGCACAAAGGTGAGCAAGAAGCAAAGTATGAAGACGACTTCTTGAGCACGTCTGAATCAGAAAACTTTAAAGAAGATGCAAGAAAAAAAAATATCCCTTCCTTGATTCTAATGTTGCTGAGATTTTTGATAAACTCCTTGAGCATAAGCTCATTGAACTCCTAGAGATGAAGCATCCCAACAAAGATAGAAAGACCAATGACCTAAATTATTGTAAATATCATAGGCTCATAAGTCACCCTCTGGAAAAGTTATTTTTCTTTATAAATAAAGTCATGCAACTGCCAAAAGAAAAGAAGATCTTCTTCGATGATAAGACGACCAATTCTCATCAAATCAAATCATATTTGGCTCGCTCGATCTAGTCTAAATATGTGTCAAAGATCATAACGAGAAAATATTAGAGCCTGATAGTTCTTCAGTTGACAAAGGAGAGAATGAAGGTTGGACTCTGGTGACCAGGCGTAGACGCAGGAGGATGAGTCTATGAAAGGAGTCGTCTGAGTAACCAACCAGAAAGAGAATGGTGAAGAAACCAAGAAAATAGAAGTTGGTTGAACTTCCAAAAAGAACGACCGTCACAGAGCTTCACCTTAAAAAACTACGCTGTCCAGTAATGTCGGAGGAACTCTTACCAAGTTGGTTTTGTGCGAAGACTGCTCGAGTCAACCTTGAGGCATCTTGTTTTAATATTGCCAAAGAGGGGGTAAAAGGTGAGAATCTACCCATGAAAGTTCCTTAATATTTTTAAAGGATTGCTGATACTCTTGACGAAGAGGCACAAATATGCGATATAAAAATCACATTTACAAAAGATTTTTCTGCTTGGAAGAGCCCTACACAATCGCCCCTTGTACATGGTAAGGCAAGTGCTAGGAAAGAAGATAAATATAATCTTGATTAATGAAGGATCCGGAGTCAACATCCTACCTATCCACATGATGAAGGAACTTGGCATCACTATTAACGAATTGGACAAAAGTCGTATAATGATACAACGCTTCAATCAAGGAGGCCAGAAGGCCATGGGATGTATTAAGTTGGGGATTCATATGGATGATTTTTAATCAAATGCATTGATGCGTGTGATCGATGCCAAAACTTCATAGAATATATTACTTGGTAGGCCTTGGGTACACGGGAACAAAATTATCTCGTCCTCTTACTATTAATGCTTGAAGTACCTCAAAGGCGGAGTGGAAAAAAAGATAGTTGCCGATGACAAGTCATTCACTAAAGCTGATTCACATTTTGTTGATGCAAAATTCTACTTAAAGAATTATGATGTGGATGAGAAAAGGGTTGAATATGTGACCAAGACCAAGTGTGACAATCTTGCATCTAAGAAGGTCGCTGTGACTATCAAAAAAGTCGCCACCAAGAAACCCTTCTTCACGTCGAATAAAAAAATTATCGCATCTACGAAAAAAAGTTAACTCCTGTTCTTCGCTACATGCCAAAGGTAAAGAAAGAGAAATATCACCCATCGAATTCCCAAGATAATGTGATAAAGGGGCTAACTTTACCTATCAGGAATATTGATGCAATAAATCTATCCTCATGACTACTTGAAGAGTCTGTATCTCAAAATCCTCCATAATATATGACACTTCTTATAAAGCATACGAAAGAGGGCTTCGACCCAAATGCATATAAGCTATTTGTAAAGGCTGGATATAATCCTAATGAGCCATCGAGGTTGGGCAAACTTTGGTTGGAAGGTACAACCAGGGAGGAACGTGAAGGCCTAGGATATACGCAGCCACCTCCAATTAACATCTCCATAAGAAAGGTAGTTAGTGACTACATCACTGTAGAAGAAGAGTCTACTGCATCTAACAAAAGGCCTTCTATTTTTTACCGATTTGGAGAATCAACTATAAGAACTTCTGTGTTAGAAAGGTTGATACCTCTAAATAAAAAGAAAAGCAACAAGCATAAGAGAAGTTTTCAAAGCATGATGATGCACTCTTCACTTAAAATACAGAAGGATTTCCAAAGTTTGATTCCTTTTAGAATGAGGCGAAAGACTGAACTGGTGGTTTCATGCAACAAGGTGTTAAAATCAAAGGCTCGTACTGTGGTTTATACCAAGGAATATGAGGAAGATAAAGAAAGTATTCGATCATCATATCATGTTACGACTCAGAATGAAAAAGATGTCTCATCCCAAATGAAGGTTGATGAAGTAATGGAAGATACTTTCTGGTGTTACCAATATCCATCAACGACGATGATCGTTAAGAGAAGGAAGATGCTGGAGATGCTCTGTCGCAACTTGAAGAAGGAGTAAAGGCCACAGTAGATCCCTTGAGAAAGTTAATCTTAGAACCGATGAATACCCAAGACTAACTTACCTAAGTGTATTTCTAGAAGTGGAGGAAGAAATCTCTTATATGGATATACTAGAAGAATATATGGATGTCTTCGCTTGGAGTTACAAAGAAATGCCTGGCTTAGATCCAAAAATAGCAGTCCATCAGTTGGCGGTTTGGAATGGGGCTCGTCTTATTAAGCAAGCCCAAAGGCGATTTAGGCCAGAGTTGGTTTCATTGATTGAGAATAAAGTCAACAAACTCATTAAAGCTGGCTTTATTCGCGAAGTCAAATTCCCACGTGGGTTTCAAATATTGTTCTAGTACGAAAGAAGAATGGCCAAATTCAAGTTTGTGTCGACTTTTGGGATCTCAACAATGCCTTTTCTAAGGATGACTTTCCAATCCCCATACCAGAGTTAATGATTGATGCCACCACTGGTTATAAGGCAATATCCTTCATGGATGGTTTATCCGACTACAATCAAATTTGCATGGCAGCAAAGGATGAAGAACTCACTGCATTTGGTGCGCCCAAAGGTATTTATTGCTACAAGGTGATGCCTTTTGGTTTAAAAAATGCCGATGCCACTTATCAAAGAGCAATTCAAAACAACTTTGACGACTTGCTCCATAAGAATATAGAAAGCTAAGAGGATGATATAGTGGTGAAGTCAATAAAGAGACATGATCACTTAAAGACCTAAGAATGGTGTTCGAGTTACTTAAAAGATATCAACTTAGGATAAATCCATTGAAGTGTGCCTTTGGAGTTACTTTCGGAAAGTTTCTTGCTTTATTGTGCAACACCGAGGAATTGAAATTGATCAAGCCAAGTTTGATGCAATTTTGAAGATGCTCGAGCCTTGAAGCATTCATGAGTTAAAAGCCTTTAAGGAAGGCTGGCATATTTAAGGAGGTTCATCTCAAACCTGGTTGGAAAATGTAAACCATTTAGTTATCTCATAAAGAAGGAAACTCCCTTCGAATGGGACCAAGCTTATAGTAATGCCTTTGAGAGTATCAAATCATACTTAATGAAGCCACCAATTCTTGCGGCACTTATACCTGGGAATCCATTGATACTCTACATCACGGCACAAGAGAGGTCAGTTGGAGCACTACTGACTCAAGAAAATAATTAAGGCACAGAAAACTCTCTTTACTATCTGAGCAGAATGACAACACCAAATGAGCTAAAGGATTCTCTAATAGAAAAGTTATGTTTGGCATTGGCCTTCTCAATTCAAAAGATGAAGCACTACTTTCAAGCTTATGTTGTCTGTTTTTTATCTAGGGCAAATCCCATCAAGTTTATAATGTCGAAACCAGTCCTTAGTGATCGACTTGCAAGATGGTACCTTCAATTTCAATAGTTTGAGATTGTGTATGTTCCCTAAAAGTCTGTAAAGGGACAAGCATTGGCTGACTTCTTGGCAGACCACTTGATACCTGATGATTGGAAACTGAGCAATGAACTTCCTGATGAAGATACACTGTTTATTGAAGATAGACCTCCATAGAAGATGTACTTCAATAGTGCCGCACATCGAGACGGATATGGTGCCGGTGTGGTGTTTATTACTCCATAAAAAGAGGTCATCCTATACTCTTTTACCCTAACAAACCATTGCTCTAATAATGTGGCTGAATTTCGAGTGTTAATACTTGAACTTGAAATGGCAGTTGACATGAAACAACTGTAATTACAAATCTTTAGTGACTCTCAATTGGTGATCAAGCAGTTTTTGGGAAGCTATGAAGTCAGAAAGCCTGAATTACAACCATATCATGATTATGCACAGAAGTTAATGGGGTGGCTTGGAGAAGTAACCCTCCGACATATGCCAAGGAGAGAAACTAAGCAAGCTAATGCCCTAGCTACTTTGGTCTCAACCCTGACTCTTCCAAATTAGATGCAAGTTACTATCCGCCAATAGTGGATAGTACCCACATCAAATGAGGATGAAGAAAATAAAGTTGAATACCTTATTGCCATAACTGAAGCTGCAAAAGAAGATTGACGAAAACTTATCATTGATTATTTATGTTATGGGATACTTTCAAAGGACCCAAGGAGAAGGACTGACATTCATCATTATGTATCAATCTTTATTTACTATAAGGACATACTGTACAGAAGACCATTTGAAGGAGTACTCTTACGGTGTCGGGGGGAGGAAAAAATAATTCAAGCTCTGCAAGAAGCACACTCGGGAGTTTGTGGATCATATCAGTCTGGACTAAAGCTCCATTTTCACATTAAAAGAATGGGATATTATTGGCCAACAATGGTGAAAGATTGCTTGGAATATGCTAGAAGATGCAAAGCCTGTCAATTCCATGCAAGAGGTACTACATCCAACTGTAGCATCTTGGTCATTCAATGCTTGGGGAATGGATGTTGTTGGTCCACTACAAAAGTCTTTTGGTGGACACTTATACATCTTAGCCATGACAGATTACTTCTTAAAATGGGCCAAAGCTGTTTCCCTCAAGGAAGTAAAGAATGAACATATTGCAATCTTCATCTGAGTGAACATCATTTACCGCTTTAGAATTCCTCAGTACATAGTAACTGATAATAGAAAGACATTTGATAACAAACTGATGAACAAAATTTATGATCTCTTTGGTTTCAAAAAGTGCAAGTCTTCTATGTACCATGCGGCTACCAATGGTTTAGCCAAAGCATTCAATAAGACTTTATATAATTTGTTGAAGAAAGTCGTCTCCAAATCCAAACGAGACTGGCATGAGCAAATGGAAGAAGCTTTATGGGCATATAGGATAACTTACCGTACACCAACTCAATTTGGAGTTGAAGCAGTCCTGTTACTTGAGCGTCAAATACCTTCTTTAAGACTGGTTGTTCAAGAAGGGTTCACCGATGAAGAAGTAGCTCATTATTGAGGTTTCTTTTTCCCCTTTCTCTTTCACTTCTTTCTGAAGAATACAAGCTCACGCGAGCTAAATGGTATCTATATTTTAGAAAATCTTCAGTAATAATTTTAGGTGTACTGCTTCATTTTCTAGTTTATGTTACAAGCCATTCTTTTTGTTTTAACTTGCTACATCGTTTGGCCAATGGATCCTTGTTGTTGCCCTCGATTCTTAAAATCAAACTAACAGATGCATTATATGATATGTGCAAAAGATTCAAGTTGTAAGACAAGATCTAAGTTATAACAAGAGAAAATCAATCAGAAAAACACAATGGGACAACAAAAGTTTATAAAATTTGTCTTTAACATAAATCCTTGTTACTTTATATAAACAAGAACACATAAACATTGGTCTTATTTCCTAACTAAGACCAATTTAAATAGTAATACATATATATAATATGATCCATTAGTAAGTTTAAATTGTTGTAAATAAAAATCATCTTGTCTAACCTCTCATTTACAACAATCTATACGGTTAAACACTTTTGGTCTTTTGAATCATCAACATAATAAAAGGGGTCATTATACACTTGAAATGCTTTGTCATTTGTACCCACCAAAAATGATTAAAAAGTATATTGTATTATAGAAAAAGTCCCTCGCAAAACTATTAATTAAAGTCTTCATTTATAGCTGGCGCATGTTGTCCCAGGCCACTATTCTTCATCGCGTGATAAAGTTTCAAATGTGGGAAATTAGGATGAAGTTTGTTGATAACATGTACCTGAATCTTATCTTCAAAACAAGATTATATGGAAAAGATAAACAACAATAGGAAGAAATTGTTTATCAATGAGAGATCCTTTGTGAGAAAATAAGTATGACAAAAGTAGAGGGAGTTTCTGGAGTTTTTATAGAATATTTTGAGTTTAGGATTAAGAGTCACAAAATGCCACGATTCAAAAATAAGGTAATGATGGTATTTGTCGTTATCCAACCTTGACAAGTAAGCCTATCATCCAAAATGAAAAAATTCTCAACAAGTAACAATTATATAAGATGAGATTTCTAAAATGAAGTCAAGCTAACTCAAAACACAAATACAGCAAAAGTCTGAAAGAAATACCATAAAATCCCCATAAATTCGATGTCATAAGTGTAAAGCATCTAATACATCATCTGAATACAAGAAAGGTCCAATGTCTATCTTCAAAAATAAGTAAAGACTTAATAAAAGTAAAAGGAGGTCCAAAAGGTAACTCTGGTCCCTAGAGAAACCTAGCACCTCAATCATAGTCTCTAAAAGAACAATTAGGTACCACGTGTCGAACTCGAACTAGGATCTTCACCGAAAGGACGCAGTAGGAGTGAGTATGGTCCACTTATACTCAGCAAGTATCATAGACCGATTGAGCAAAGAAAAAAATAATATAAGTAAAGAAAACTATGAGCACATCACCTACAAATAGGAAAGTCCCAAATGGTAACTCACACTCTCTCCACTAATAGCTCTAATACATAAATAGAAATGAAAACAACACAGATATGCATGGATTTTATATTGAACTAAACACAAGTCAAGAGAAACTAAAGAAATAAATAAAGACGCAAATGCAATACAATAAAGATGGGATGAATGGTGAAAGTCATCGCATGATTTTCTATATACACTTATCGAGCTCGCAGCTCCTAAGGTAGGACCCATGGATGGTTCGCAACCTATATACTATAACTCATATCTCAAAACTCAATATACCTCTCTAGCTCGTGTTCACGAGAGGTTTCTCATAAAATGTCTCATTTTCTTTCAAAAATAGTGATCCTCAATAGTACTGGTATCTCATGAATGTAAATATATAAAATAAGGATGTAATACTCGTGATGCAGTCCAAACGCACATGCAAGTGCATGCAATCGTACATGTAATATAGTGACTTAGATAGTTAGATATCGTTCCCACGAGGACTAAGCAACTAGAAATTTACCCAACTTTTAATTTTTGACAATGAGGTATTAAGTGCTGTAAATTATCAAGATGATTGTGAATTTAAGAATAAGAATATAAATTAATAAATAAGAAATAAAATTTTATGACTAAAATAAAGAAAGCAACGATTGTAAACAATAATGATACTAATTCAAGGGTTGAGGCATGTCGAACTATCATACAAATCTCTATTCTTATCGTAGTCTAATTGGTTATCGGGTTGTTGATTCGCAAGGTTTATGCTATGATCTTGGTCTCCCATTTATGCTACGATCTTGGTTTTCCGACCTCAAATCTTCTTTATATTGAATATTGCAACTACCACTCCCATATAGATACAGCTATTCTACTAGATTCATAAAGTTGTCTTCATGCAATTGAACCAAACAAGGCTTGTAGGTATATCTCTATCCTAGATACTAATTCAAACCCCTTATTTAATAAAGGGATACGAACTTGGCTCCTTAATTTCTTTGTTCTATCCTACGATTCTCCTCCCGAATTCAAATAGAAATATAGATTTATTCTTATGGTGGTCATTCATCAAAATAGTAAGTTCAAGAAATTAAGAACAACCCAGATGATAATCCAAAAAGAAATTATGATAAAAATATCAAAGAGTAATCATGTTCTTGGCCTCAACCCCAGAACAAGGGTATTTAGCCACTCATGTTTGAATTCAACATCCAAAACAATCAATTAATCATACCAAGAATAAATCTTAAAGAGAAGAAGTTTAAAATAATGCCTAAGAACCCTAAAAGAGAGAACTCTGTACTTTTTCGCCGCTGCTATGCTTGCCAAAAGTCCCCCCAAATTATCTTGAATTTTTCTTTTATAACTGGGACAAAATACTAAAAATCTTTTCGATTTTGCCAGACGGCGCATCGCGCCATGCCCCCAAATGCCATTTCCTATCAAAGTCTGGGTAATTGCGGAATTTTATTAAATAGTAAAAATTATGAAAATCATCTTCACTGTGATGCGCCACAATCGCGGTGAGCCACTGGTTTTGGAAAATTGTGAATTCTCATTCCTCAATGATACGCTAAACTTCTAGGTCTCAAAAATTGGTAACTGGACTTGTACCGCGACACGGTGAAATTACGGACCAACACTATAATGTGACGACTGTGATTTCTTTCTTTACCGCGATGCGCCACGATCGCGGACCAAAATAGGATTTCAAGCTACTCCGGAACACGCCATAATCGCACTAGTCCACTGAATTCAACCAACGCTATTTTCTCGGTCAGCGCGACATGGTGATTGCACCAATGTGGATTTCTGACTTTCAGCTTGCCTTTCTAATCTATGTTCCCATGTCTTTTATTCCTTCCACAATTTCATATCATCAATGTATCCAATTGCGTCCAATTCATCAAGATTCTACCCCTGAAGGCACTAATCATATCCATTAGGTATGGAACGAAATTAAAACTGAATTATACTTAAGAATTCACATTAAAGTTCTCAAAATAAGTCCAAATCTGGGTGCATATTGGTGCTTTGAACATATAAATATGCCCAAGATCACCGCCCCACACTTAAAACCTTGTTCTTCCTCGAACAATTTAAATAAAAAGCACAATCACTTCATCTTTACACCACAATCTTAAAGTTATGTTGCAAAGAGCACTTACACTTTGAAATATCGTAGTCTTACACACACATGTCATAGCATTTTTAGCACATGGGACAAGTTATTTCAGATTTTTCTATCTCAACAATGAATTTCCAATGTGTCGGCGAACTCAATCAAAGTACTCAATCTAGAAACACAACAAGTAATTGGACTTTCATCCGCATGCATCCTCACACAAAGAAATCTTCCCCATACTTAACTCAAAATAATATCAGTGCAAAAATAAGGGGAATATCAAATCAAATTGCTCTCTCTCATCAAAGAATTCATACATGCTAGTTAATGAACCATGAGCTTGCCCTTAGTGTACTACTCCACTAATAGTCAGATGTTGGATGAAGGATCAACTTGGTCTTTTCGGGTTGTAATGAAGGCTAGGGGGCGGGTAGGTACTATTTAGGAAATAGTGACTATCGCACCTAAGTACTATTATACAAGAACTATCAATTGAATCAATTCTCAAACACCCAATTTACACCACTATTATCTCCCCCTTTCTTTATTTTTCACCCTTTTTTTATTAAGCTTGTTCACCCAGATCATGGTAGGAGTATGCAATTTTTCTTCAAAAATAATATTTTCTTTTCCTCACCCATTTTATGTTGCGCACCCCTATGATAGCCACCCGAAACTTAAGCAACTTGCCTTTGTTAAGGTACACAATACCCAAAACGGACCAAGGAACAGGTTTATTGCAACATTTCGGGCTCAAATTAGAAACTTTTAAAGCACAATTCATTCTTTACTAACTCCCAACCATACTTTGAACTTTAAAAATAAATAACTACTACTTTGGGACTTCAATTTCACCTTTTCCTTCTTATTTTTTAAACTCCTTACTCCTCTTAATTTTATACTAGAACACTTAGGAGCTTATTCGAATCAAATTAAGGTCTACCAAAGAGAAGATTGAGCTAGATATGCGGCTACAAAAGAATTGGTTCAAGGCTCAACGGGGCTGACTAGGACTATGCACAAAGGTAGGTATATTAAGGAAAAAAATGCGGCTGTCAAAGAAATGCCTACATCACTTTTTACACCCAACACCTTTTATTTCCCTTTATAAACACACCGAGCAAGTTCTAGACATTCCTATACATGTAGAATATAAGCAAATCCTAACACTCACAATGCAAGTACGGAATCTAGTCAACTCCTTAAGGTTTCCGATCTCGTCCTTTATTGAATTCAAAATTAAGCCAACACATCAAATTTAACTTATCGAGATTACACCATTTATACTTAAAATCCCTTTCAAAATCAAGACACTTTTATGTTTTAAAATCCAATTTTAGTTCAAATTACTGCAAAGATGGCCCATACCACACACTCCTCTAAGATCGTGATTAGATTCTCATTTATTTTTTAAGTATTACGACCCACTCCCCTTAAGACGGTCATCATCCATCTATCATAGGGGAGGGAAACTAACTATGACTATTTATTCTGAATTGCCAAAGAGGGAAAAAATAAATACTTGAAACTAAAATTTGCCAATGAGGATGAAAATAATAAGAGCAAACACATTAAATTAAAAGTCACATGCGATAAATGCCAAAGAGGGAAAATTTCAATCCAACAAAGTTACTAACTATTACACACCAATGTTCCAAATAGCTAGAACTTGCAAAAACCAACAAATTAGAAAAAAAATTGTTCAGCCAATCTGAAAAGAAATAAGACGAAGAAGCAAAAGACAAACCAACCACCCCACACTTAAATAAAGCATTGTCCCATTGTTTTCAAATAAGCATATGATAGGGTACAACATACTCCTTGGTCACTCGAACGACACTATGATAGTCATGTTATCAGCAGCTCCATCCATGTCATCACAATCATTATCAAACTGGTCATCCTCATTCAACTCCATATCTGAGTCCATGTACCTCCACTCCTCATCAGTCGGTATATCATCATCAACAGGCTCAACGAAATCTGGGCCAATCCACAGCAAGGTCCTATCATAATGCCCAAGTGGCTAATCTAACTCTATAGTATGAAGCTTCTTTGGTGTAGCTAGTCTGCCCCTAATATTCAGCTGCAATATCTGAAGGCCATACATCCTGGCCAAAATCTCATCAACTTGGGTTTGGCACTCAGCCATGGTCAAAATTGGGCCATTTTCTCCAGATGCACTCCTAGCGGTAGTGATATCCACAGGGCGAGTAATAACCTCAAGTTTATAGTCCATCTCCTCATCTATGTTGTGCCTTCATAGAAATCGAGTCACCAACCCTCTAAAACCAAAACTGTACCCCACCTGGGTACGTTCTTTTTTATAGTAGAAAAATGACATACCCCACATTAACATCAACATCACCACACATCAGCGCATTAATCAAACATACCCAGTCCCGAGTAACTTCTGCCATATGCTTCCCCTGAATCATGCAAAGATACATAATGCAACCCCATATCCTGGCCTCTCTGTTCATCTGGGCATAAGGAAAAGAAAAGTGTAAGACAGTGATACGATGCCTAATCCATCTAGATGAGGAGCGTGTACCACATAAAAAATGCCTGATATGCGCATAAAGGGGAGAAACTATGAATTTCTTCAAAAAGTTTGGTTTGTCTCTGGTATACCTAACAACTCATTAATGTCTGCATCAGTAAATCGAACTACCTTCCCATGAATCTTCAACTCATGATCAAGGTCACTTGGGTCCCAGTTAGCATAAAATTTATGAACTAAGTGCAAGTTGCACTCAGTAGGATGATGAAAGATAAAATCTATATTCAGCTGCTCAATCCATCGTACCATGGATGGGCATTCCCTCAGTAAACTTGCACGATCAATGAACAGCTCAGGAATGTACTTGGCATCCATATGCTTGGAGTACCACTGCTTTCCAGCTTTGTTAATAGCCTTAAATCCAAACTTTTGGACCTATCCATGTTGAAGTGGTAGAGCTCGAGGTACCCTAGTGAGTTGACTTTTCAGACGGCCTACTCTATTTCCTTGCAGGTGCAGAAGAATCAACCTTTGCCTTTTCTTTGATTGGTTAGGGCTCCATGATACTTGTGTCAGACAACAGATGCAACAAACAATTAAGTATGTGAAATAGAGGTTGGACTAGCCTAAACTAAGTGTGGAATAGGGTTACATTACCACCCCACACTTAGTTTCTAGCTAAGGCGCATGCATCAGAACATAAGGTACTTAGACTTCCCCTATGTAACACCATTAACACATCAAAGCATGTCATATTGACCTTAGTGACAACTGTCAGATAACCCAAAGCAAGCCAAGATGGTATATATAAACTTAACACCTACTCTGTTATTTACACGTAACTGCACGTAGCTTGATATTGTGTACCACTTAATCTGAAAACTATTACCCTATAAACCCTAAGGCAGTACACCACAGCTGATGACAAGCATGACCCCCATTAGTGAACACACATATATAGATGTTGCAACTTTACAATCACTTCCACCTTGGCCTTCTCTACTTCAAGCCCTTTACATGACACTTTATGGTCAAGGAAAATGACTTCCTTAACCAGTAAGTGGCACTTTTTCTAATTTAGCACCAAGTTTGTCTCTTTGCATCGAGCTAGGACTCTATCAAGATTCTGCAAGCACTTATCAAAAGAATTACTGTACACAGAGAAATCATCCTTGAATACCTCCAAAAATTCTTCAACCATATCAGAGAATATTGTCATCATACATCTTTGAAACCTACCAGATGCATTATAAAGCCAAAGGGCATGCTTCTAAATGCATATATTCCATATGGACACGTGAAAGTGGTCTTCTCCTGGTCTTTGAGTGCTATGATTATCTGATTATAGCCGGATTACCCATACAAAAAAGAGTAATACACTTACCCCACCAATTCATCTAGCATTTGGTCAATGAATAGAATTAGATAATGATCTTTTCTCGTTGCTTCATTTAACATTCGATAGTCAATACAAATCCTTCAACCGATCACCATGCATGTGGGGATCAACTCATTATCATCATTGGTTACCATGATCATCCCACCTTTCTTTGGTACACCATGCACTGGGCTCACCTATTTGCTAGCAGAAATTAGGTAGACAATACCATTATCTAGCTGCTTAATCACTTCTTTTCTGACCACCTCCTTCATCATGGGATTTAACCTTCTTTGTTGCTTCACTCTCAGTCTATACCCCTCTTCTATTTAGATATTATGCATGAAAATGCTTGATTGATTCCTGTAATAACAAATATTTGCCAACCAATCATTTTTCTTCTCCTCTTCAAAACTGCTATGGCTTCCTTTACCTGTAAATATGATAACCCTGCAGACAAAATAACAGTCAAAGTCTTGATCACCAAGAAAAATATATTGTAAATGCAGAGGGAGAACCTTAAGCTCCATTTTAGGAGTTTCTTCAACTGAAGCCTTAGGTGATGGCCCGATTGGTCTGTTCAAAGGCTCAAAAATAATCTTTCTTGTTTCAACAACTATCAAATCCATGAATTGAACCAATGTCTACGTCTCTATATCTCCATGAATATCGTGACTCACCATATCCCGCTCAAGAGGATCATCTGACAATAATTGCCTGAGGTTGAACTCAAATTCTATAACTGAAATGGCAGACAATTCTTCATATATGGCTTGCAATTTCAAAGCTCTATACACATTAAAAACTTCTACTTTATCATGTGCTCTCATAGTCATTTTTCCAATAGCTGCATCGATTAATGACTACTTAGTTGCTAAGAATGGGCGCCCCAAAATAAATGGGATCACCGGATCAGCTTCGAAGTCTAGAATAACAAAATCCACAGGAAAGATCAAAGATCCCACTTGAACTAAAATATCTTCAACTATACCATCAAGCTTAGTAAGAGACCTATCCGCCAACTATAATACAATGGTTGTGGGTTTTTGAATCCCAAGAGCCATCTTCCTAAACCTGGATGTGCGCATAAGGTTGATGCTTGCACCTAAATCGCACAACCCACGAGCACTTATAACCTGACCAATAGTGATCTGCAAGGTAAAACTGCCTGGATTTTTCAGCTTTGTCAGTAATTTGTTTTGTATCTTTGTTGTTCACTCTTGACTAATTACAACTGTCACGTATTTTGTTAACCGATTTTTATTTGCCACTATATCCTTCAAATACTTTGCATATTTTGGCACACTTTGTAGAATGTCAACCAGAGGAAGATTTACTTGAATCTGTTTTAAGAGATCTAAAATAATTTTGTAGCTTGCTTCCTCTAAGTGCTTTCGTTGCCTTTGAGAAAATTGTAATGGTAAAGTTTTTTTCTCCACTTGTATATCCTCACGTGCACCCTTATCCTTAACTGTGGTCTCTTTTTTCTTGTTCAATTTATCATCGACAACTGTGGGACTATCCTTTGTAGGCTCGACCTTCTTCAACTGCAAACCATTCTTTGTTGTAACAGCATTTACCTACTTTGGATTTGCCTCTGTATAACTAAGCAACCCTCCTTGAGGTCTTGTGTTCTATGCTCCTACAATCTGCCTAATTTGTAGCTCTAAATTCTTTATGATCAACTACAGATTCTTCAAATCTACTGCAAACTATACCTGATTCGCAAGAAGTTGCTTCATCATTTACACTACAGTTAAAGTGGTAGTCTAATTTTGTTGCACCTCTTACTGATTTTGTTGCACTGAGGTCTTGTACTGATTGTTTCCTTGAGCTTTATTTCCACTCGATAATAAATTAGGGTGGTTTCTCTAATTTAGATTGTACGTGTTACCATAATTCTTCATTTCTTACTGATTTACATTGCCAATGTAATTGACAGAATCTGGATTAACTGCACATTCTTCGGTTGTATTCTTATTGCTCCCACAAACTTCACACCAAGAATTTGCCTAATGGATTGTATTAGTTGTGGCTGCTACTTTTGGAACCCCGAACTTTATGTTATTAAGTTAAGTAATCATTTGATTTTACATTGTTGTGATCTATGCTTGTAATGTAGTAAATAGGTCTAACTCCAATAACCCTGCAACTTTCCAAGGAGCACTCCTTGAATCAGCATACCAATCTGGATTTCCTTATAAAATCCGATTCAACAGTGTGTCCAATTCTTCATAAGTCTTTTTGAGAGCCTACCCACCTACTGCTGAATCCAAGAGAATCTTTGTATTTGACTCCAATCCCTCAATGAAAGTATCAACAAGAACATCATTGGAATGATGATGGTGAGGGAAATTTTTTAGCATTCCCTTAAATCTCTCCCAAACTTGGTAGAGATTCTCTCCTTCTTTCAGTCTGAAAATCAAGATTTCTCTTCTCAAACGTTCAGTCTTCCCTAATGAAAAGAATCAAATAAGGAACTTCCGAGCTATATCTTCCCATAAAGTGATGGAGAGTGGTGGTTCAACATGTAATAACCTTTTTGTTTCCCCCATTAGAGAAAAAGAAAAGAGTGTCAATCTGACATAATCAAAATTCACCCTTTTAGGAATGTAAGTATTGCTTATTTCCACGAAGGTCTGTATGTGCTGCTGTAGGTCTTCATGTGAAAGGCCATGGAATTGACCTACTAAATTCAACAATTGCTCTATATTCTACTTCAATTCAAATCAACCACCTAGTTCGAGCTTGCGAATACTGTTCGTCACATGGTTCGTAAGTGGGATTGCCACATCACGAACAGTTCTAGTATCTGGTTGAGCAGGAACAACTGGAATAACCGGAGGCAAGACATTTCCAGCATTTGAATCGATTGGTTCATTTCTTTATTCAGCCATTTTTCACCTTTGTTGAAAGATCTATGCTGGTTCTGCAAAAGGCTCTACCAACTCCTTATCTCTCACCAGTCCTTTTATTCAGCTAAACCTACAAAAATTTAGCTGCTAAGATTAAGTTGTTAACACCTAAACTTAATATCAAAAACCAAAAAATTAGCAATTTAATAATTATATAAATTCCCAACAACGGCGCCAAAAACTTATTGTGGTCCAAACGTGCACGCAAGTGCACGCGATCTTACACGTAATATAGTAACTTAGACATTCAGATATCGTTCCCACGAGGACTAAGCAACTAGAAATTTACCCAACTTTAAGTTTTTTATAATGAGGTATTAAGTGTTGTGAATTATCAGGATGATTGTGAATTTAAGAATAAGAATGTAAATTAATAAAAATAAATAAAAGTTTATGACTAGAAAAAAGCAAGCAATAGTTATAAACAATAATGATAATAATTCCAGGGTTGAGGCATATCGAACTATCATACAAATCTCTATTCTTATCGCAGTCTAGTTGGTTATCAGGTTGATTAGTCGCATGGTTTATGCTACGATCTTGGTCTCCCGACCTCAAATCTTCTTTCTATTGAATATTGCAACTACCCCTCCCACAGAGATACAACTATTCTTCTAGATTCATAAAGTTGTCTTCTTGCAATTGAACCAAACAAGGCTTCTAGGTATATCTCTATCCTAGATGCTAACTCAAACCCCTTTATTTAATAAAATGATAAGAACTTGGATCCTTAATTTCTTCATTCTACCTTACGATTCTCCTCCCAGATTCACATATAAATATAGATTTGTTCTTATGGTGGCCATTCATTAAAATAGTAAGTTCAAGAAATTAAGAACAACGCAGATGATAATCCAAAAAGAAACTACGATAAAGAATATCAAAGAGTAATCATGTTCTTGGCCTCAACCCCAGAACAAGGGTATTTAGCCACTCATGTTTAAATTCAACATCCAAAATAAGCAATTAATCATACCAAAAATAAATCTTAAAGAGAAGAAGTTGAAAAGAATGTCTAAGAACCCTAAAAGAGAGAACTTTGTACTTTTCCGCCGCTGCTATTCTTGCCAAAAGTCTCCCCAAATTATCTTGGATTTTTCCTTTTATATCTGGGAAGAAATACTAAAAATCTTCCTGATTTTGCCAGACGGCGCATCGCGCCATGCCCCCAAATGTCATTTCCTGTCAAAATCTGGGTAATCGTAGAATTTTATTAATCAATGAAAATTGTGAACTTCATCCTCACCGTGATGTGCCACAATCACGGTGAGCCACTAGTTTTGGACAATTATGAATTCTCATTCCTCCGCGACGTGCTAAACTTCTAGGTTTTAAAAATTGGCAACTAAACTTATATCGCGACGCGGTGAAATCGCGGACCAACACTGAAAAGTGACAACTGTGATTTCCTTCTTCACCATGATACGCCACGATCGCAGACCAACACTGGATTTTGCCAAATGGGATTTCAAGCTTCTCCACAATGTGCCATAATCGCGTTACTCCACTGGAATTTGAGCAACACTATGTTCTCGGTCGACGTGACCCGTTGACTGCAGCAATGTGGATTTTTTATTTCTAGCTTGCCTTTCTATCTATGTTCCTATGTCTTTTATTCCTTCCACCATTTCATATCATCAATGTATCTAATTGCGTCCAATTCATCAAGATTCTAGCCCTGAAAGCACTAATCAGATCCATTAGGTATGGAATGGAATTAAAGCTGAATTATACTCAAGAATTCACGTTAAAGTTCTCAAAACAAGTCCAAATTTGGGTGCATATTGGTGCTTTGAACATATAAATATTCCTAAGATTAGCTCACAACCAAATCAGTATGAAGATATCCAATCTATTCAACACATATATAAGTGAGCCTAGAAATCAACAAAATTGTAACTCATGATTATCAACTCTAATTAGGTATCATTGAATAAATATGCATGAAAAACATCATCAATATCATATCAATCCTTAACTTGGGCATTTCTAGCATGATAAAGGTCAACAATGCTCAATAAGGCCTAAAATAGCAATTCAAGCCCCAGCATGGGCATCATATCTAGAATAAAGATAATTGAATGCACATATAAGGCCTATGATTTCAAATAAATCCCTCACACTGGCAACACGTAATATCAAATATCAGAAGTCAACAACAATAAAATATAAGCCCTCACTCTTATGAAAGTCGTTAAGTCATAACCTACCTTGAAATCAAGAAATTCAAGCCTAAAGTGCTTCAATATAGAGTTATACATTTTGAACATTCTTGGAATCAACTATAACATTCAAATATAGAATCTACACATTAAAAGAATGCTAATGGTACCTGTATTACCCATATTTGAGCTCGATCCAAATGTGTTCAAAACCAAAAGGGATAAAATTGACATTTAATTTTAGAATGTATTTCCCATGGTTAAAGGAATCTACCATTAAAAATCCATGCAAAAATGGATATAAAATGTGGCTCGAAACACAGAAAAATCATTTTTAAACTTTAACAGTAAAACATCAAAATTTCATTTGAAAATTATGATTAAAAGTTGTTTCCGAAGATGTATTCAACGGAAAAAATAGAAATATGATTTAGGATTTTATCAAAGTAAGAATAGTGAGATAACCCTAAGAAATCTCCTCTTCCCGAAGCTTGGAGGTTCAAAATGATAAAAATTGCAAAAATGTGGCTTATATATTGTTCTATGAACGGCCTTGAGATTGCGGACCCCACCTCACGATTGTAAGGGTCAATGCTGACCAAGCCACTAGAATTCCCTTTGCATTCGCAGCCAGCGTTTCACGTTTAGACCTTCACGTTTGTAATAGCCCTTCGCGTTCGCAAAGAGGATTCGATCCGACCTTGTTTGCTCTTTGCGATCAAGGCTCACTCCTCGCAATTATGATGAAGGAAATCATCCTTCTCCACATTCGCAAAGAAGGAGGTGGCCTACACTATATATCAGTAAAAATATTAATTTGCACAGTTTTCAAAAACTTCTAAACGAAATCTCGGGATTCGTTTGGGATCCGACAGAAGTAAATCATATATTCTACCAATATATTTTCTATGTTCCGGACTCAGTGACAACGTTCTATTTTTGCAAAGAATTTTTTTTCAAATCCTTTTTTCACTATTTTCCAAATGAAGGATTGAAATGCTAAATAAAGATCCGAATCCGAACCAATCACGCTACTAACTCAAATTCGACATTCTGGACCTAATGAAACTATTCAAATCATCATCCGTCACTTATAACATCAAATGCTGATCAAAGTCAAGTATATGCTTTTAAAGCCTCCAAAAATCACAAACTCACCCAAGTCATTCCTGATCGCATCGGAAACCATGCCAACTATCCTCACACACCAAAATCAATATGTAGCAACTACGAAAAAGGGCAAAATAATCAAAACACATTAAAAGGAAAACTTCACAAATCAGATTATTACACAAAATCTTGAACATAATTGAATTTATGGAAAATGATTAATTAAACATTGATATAGTTTACATTTGATTAATTATTGTGAGATGAAAGGACAAAATTTAATTAGATTACAATGTTGAGACATGTTTAATTATAGAAAAATATTTAAAATGAAACTGATTAAACATTTAGTCCTTATCGTCCGTTCTTATTTATCTACTTTACTATAAATAAATATCCAATAATATTAATACAGCTTGGAAAATCAATAGATAATATATCATTTTGTGTCCATTTTATTATTGTTATTAAATATTATTCACCGTCTAATGCATTATTCAAAGCATTACATTTATTATATTCAAAAAGTGATATAGTAAAATTATCCCTATCATTTATTATTTCTTAGGTTTATGCTAATTCAATAGCGCACAAGTAAAGATAGCAATATATAATTATTAAAGGCATTAAAAAATAAATTAGAATCTTCTATTAAATTACTTGATCTTTGATGGAGAATCTTTTCAATGCTACCCAATTATAGAATTAATCAGAAATCAACCAACATTCACTATGAGATAACTACATAAATTAGCGAACATAAGTTCCTAATTATCTCATATAGCCTAAATTTTAATTAATTATAATTCATAGTCTCTCTTGTCAATTAAATACAATCCATAGCACCTTTTTTTTATTTTCCCTCTATCTTCTATTTTCTCTTTCTTTCTTTTTTTCTTTTCCTTTTTTTATTTTCCATTTTTTTCTGTTTTCTTTTTCGTGTTTTTTCCTTTTCATCTTTTTCTCTTTTTTTTTATTTTGTTTTTTCATTTTTTTCATCTGTTTTTTTATTTTTTTATTTTTTTCTTTGCAGACTTTTTTTTCGTTTCTTTTTTTCTTTTTTCATTTTTGGGGGTTATTTTTTTCTCTTCTTTTTGTATTTTTTTCTCTCATCTTTTTGGTTGCTGTATTTAATATTTTATATATTTTTAATATTTTATATTTATTTTTATCATACTATATATTTTAAGTAAATATAGTATTTATATTTGAATAGTTTAGGCGTGAATATGTACAATTGATCCTTTGTATTTATATACAAATAAGAATATATATTAATTGTATTTGGTTGAGACTAAAATACAAATATATAATGTGTCATTCAATGCAAATGTATTGTTAGTATTTCGTATATAAACAAGTATTATTTTTATTTGCATATAAACAATTATCATTTGTATGTGTATGGTTCAAGTTGTATAAACATGTATCATTTGATACAAATGTAACATTTGTATTTTTATAATTAAAAAGTTGTTATAAATGCATTTACATTATAGTGAATGTCTATCAAGATCTACTTTGACATCTATTAGGATTTGAAGCATCCGTCTTTTACTTAGACTAGGAGTAAATTTCTCCTATAAATAGAGGGGTTTTGTTCATTGTATTTACAATCTGATGATCTCTCATCCCTCAAGAGAAGAAATAAGAATCACTTTCTCTATTCTCTCTACTCTTCTTCTTTATTCTTTCTTGTTTTATAATACGTTATCAGCACGAGACTCTGCCAAATAAGGTGAGATTATAAATCTAAAGGTCAAGGTTAGTAATTCCTTATGTTATTTGTATTTTTCTATTAATGATATAATTATTGTTGGATTTGAGGAAAAATAATTGGTTTGGAACCATTTATGTTTTAAATTCATTTCTCAAGAACAATATTATCAAAAGGGATGATAATATTTGGGTTCAAATCCCATCGATTTATGCCTAAGATGTCTTTATATAGATAAAATATTAAGTTTGAATCTCAATACACCATATTGATGATAATTTGATGGCTAAGGCAAAAGAATGGGTATTGGGTGAAAAGTCATGAAATTCGACCCATTGAATATGCTCCATTCTATGAAGTGAATGTGGTAGCAATATATGATAAATCTGAAATATGACAACTTACTTCATTCTTGAGGTATATGTGGTAGCAGTGCATAATATTTCTGAAAGAAGACAAGTGATTGAATGCACGAATATAATAATGATCAGCAAAAGTGATGATATTTTCACACGTTTATATGATTATAATATATGCTAGAGAAAAATTCTCTACATCATATGTATGCCTCAATTTACTTCTGAAGTAGCAAAATCTTGAAAGAGGTTATAAGCTATCATAATTTGATACGCTTAAGTCACGATTATATTCCATTCCTGGGGAATGAGAAACTTATTAATGGAAACGTGCACTTGATTGTGATTGTTTCACAACTCACCTCTAAAAGAGGTTGAATAATTTTGAAATCTACTTCTGAAGTAGTAAATATAAAATTTATTCATGTAATAGTAAATCTGAAATTTGCTAAAGAAAAAGTACATGTCATGGTAAACTTGGAGTTTACTAGAATAAAAGTTCATAAATTAATATGAACGATTGTAACATCTCGAAGATGTGCATGTATTGAAGAACTAGAAGATTCTTCAAGAATTGTGTATGGCATTTGTTCTTATGACAAGTTGGTTGGACCAACTAATATTGGGATTGGATCCCTTCAAATCTGAGAATTATAAAAGGTGAATAAGGGTCCGTTCACCTATCATGTGATATGTTGAAAAGATGCATCAATAAGATGATCACATGTACATTCATGGTCAACCTACGTTTGACATTCATAAAGTTACTTGTTCAATATAAATTGAGCATAATTTTCAGATTGTGTAATCAAGATAATTCATCTTGATAGTGATGGTTTAGCATTGAATGTCTTCGATAAATATCTAAACCATTGTTAATGAGAACAAAACTTAATGTATTGGTCTGAAATATGATATATTGCAATAGCATTTGTATGCATTAGACCAATAAATTATGATTATTTCTTCCCTCTCAATTGGTTCAAGGTCGGGAACCAATTATTTCATCTAATAATTTTGATGTGCGGTATACGATTAATGAATATACCATAATGCTCAACGATGGATTCCTCAAAGAAGTAGAGGATGCATGTTAGTTTTCCTAACATAAGGGGGATATTATAAGCGCTTTGAAATATGTTAGGAATTATCATCAGATCCTCATTCAAAAGATAATTCAAGTCAAATGCCGAAAGTATCTCACATTAAGCGTAAGTGCTCTTATTTTGTGTTCCTAAAGGACAGTCTATGCATGCGTGAAGCGTGGTAGACTAATCGGTTCCAAATGAAATAGTCCTTTAAAATTAAGGAGCAAATAATCATAATAAAAAGGCAATGAACTTTTGAAGAGCCTACGACATAACACTTCATGAAACCTTGTGTAAGGTTCATGTGCCTGAAAATAATGAAGTGATGAGATCTCAAAATATTATGTCGCATTGTGAACCGATACAAAATGATATATCATCAATATCTTTGACACAATATTGACGCAATATTGTGAAAGATTATGAGGATCTGAATTTTACGTTTATTTAAGCATGCTGACGTAGAAACATTTATCAAGTGACATGAAAGGATGCATTTTGGTAAGAATAGAACTTATTTGATTTGCAGTCCAGGCACTTGAAGATGTCACTCATGAAATGTTGAATATTGTCACTTGACAAAACTTATGTGAAAACTTTTAAGGATTCAAACTGCTTGAAGCATATAAAAGTTTCTGGGATACTTATTTATAATCCTTATACTGTATAAGTTTATTGCTTGAACATCATTGGAACTCTTGGAGAGTTTTCAAAGAAATAGATTATTTACTGAAATTTGAAATATATTGAATATGATTGGTTATGAAGTACCATATCTTAGTGCAATTGATGCACTCATGTACCTTGCAAATACTACAAGGCCTATAGCCTTTTCGGTCAATTTGTTAGCAAGGTATATTTCTGCTCCTACTATGAGATATCAAAATGGGATAAAACATATGATCTTATTTTATTCTAAAGATTCCATTCCCGATCTTATTGATCATGCTGATGATGAGTATTTATCTGACATGCATAAAGCTCGATCTCAAATAGGCTATGTGTTCATATATGGTGGTACTGTCATATCTTGGAGATATACAAAGTAGTCTATCGTAGCCACTTCATCGAATCATGCTGAGATAATAGCTATTCATGAAGCAAGTCGAGAATATGTATAGTTGAGGTCCATGATACATCTCATTCGAGAAAAATGTGGTGTGAAATATGACAATCTATCCATAATTTTATAAATAGATAATTCAGTATACATAGCACATCTTAAGAAAAGATTCATAAATGGAAATAGAACGAAGCACATTTTGCCAAAGCTTTTCTACATACATGAGCTACAAAAGAATGATGATATTAATGTGCAACAGATTCGTTCAACTGACAATATGACTAATTTATTTACCAAATCTTCTCCAATTACAACTTTCAAGAAGATGTTGTACAAGATCAAGATGCAAAGGTCAAGGATGTTCTTATTAGGGGGAGTTAATACACGTTGTACTCTTTTTTCCTTTTGAGGTTTTGTCCCACTGGGTTTCCCTTGTAAGGTTTTTAATGAGGCAACCGAAATGTGTATTATTAGAGATGTGTACTCTTTTTCCTTCACTAGATTTTTTTTCTACTGGGTTTTATCTAGTAAGGTTTTAACGAGGCACATTATCTACCAATTAGACATTCAAGGGGGAGTGTTATAAATGTATTTACATTATAGTGAAGGTCTATCAGGATCTATCAAGATCTACTTTGATATATATTAGGATTTGAAGCATTCGTCTTTTACTCAGACTGGGAGTAAATTTCTCCTATAAATAGAAGGGTTTTGTTCATTGTATTTATAATCTGTTGATCTCTCATCCCTCAAGAGAAGAAATAAGAATCACTTTCTCTATTCTCTCTACTCTTCTTCTTTATTCTTTCTTATTTTATAATAAAAGTTGTATTTTTTTAATTTATTTTTTGTATTTATATTGTTCAATTTGTATCAGTAAAATACAGTTCATATCAATGAATACAAATACAAGTACTCGTAGAAAGAAAAATAACTAAATATTTTTTTTCAGTTGTTTAAAAATACAAATGATATTGTCAATTATAAATTCGACTACAAACAAACAAACAAAATTACAAATACAAATACAATATGTTGTCAACTTACAAATGCAAACACAAAATAATTCTTTAAAAATAAGTGCATCAACGAAAATAGAATACAAATAAAAATATAAATACAAACAAAATGAAGCCACGAAATACAAATACAATATGCAATCAATGATAAAATATAAATATAAAATAGTTCTTTAAAATACAAGTGCGAATTGCAAATATAAATGATGGCACGAACTATAAAAAAACAAAATAAGTGTGATCTGTAAAATACAAATAAAAATGCAACTATAAAATACAAATACAAATACGAATTATAAAATATAAATATAAATACAAGTGTGAACTATAAAATATAAATACAAATATAATTGTATCGATGAATAAAAAATATAAATGATGGTGTGAATACAAATATAATTGTTGTCATCCATTGCTTGTGTTCGACATAGCCATATTTTTCAAAAATATAAAAATATAAATAGAATCCAAAAAAATAAGAAAAAAAAATACAAAAATAAAAATAAAAATAAAAAAGAAAGAGAAATAAAATCTAAAGATAGAAGGAAAAAAAGCAAAAAGAAAGAAACAAATAAAGGGGAAAAAAGCAGAAAAAATAAAAATAGGAAAAAATTAAAAAAAGAAGAAAAAAAAAGAGAAATAGAAGTTAGAGATAGAAGAAGAAAAGAAAATGAAAAGAAAGAATCAAAAACAAAAGAAACAAAAATAAAAAAATGGAAAAATGAGAAACGAAAAAGAAAATGATGATGAATATAAATATAATGAGCGGTTATGATATTTTCGGCATCATCCTTGGCATGTACTTGACATAGCCATGTTTTCAGAAATACAAAAAATATAGAATATAAAATACAATTGAAAAAAAAAAAGAAAAAATGACAAAGAAAAAAAGAAAAACAAAAAAGGGAAACTTAAAGGAAAAAGAAAAAAGTAGAAAGAGAACTAGAGGGTAGGGATAGAAGAGAAGAAAAAAAGAAAGAGAAATAGAGGCTAGATATAGAAGAGAAAAAAAACTAAAAAGAATAACAAAATAAAGAAAAAAAAAGAAAAAGATTAGAGTAACTTTTTTAATAAAGTTTTATCTAGAGTTTTGCATTACAGACTGAAAAGTTTATTGCCTAACTTCATCCCAAAGAACCAGTCACGATTTGTTAAGGGAAGGCATTACTGAAAAATGTGTGGTCTGCAGAAGAAATCATTACAAGCATAATTAAAAGGAAAAAATCAGCACATATGATTATAAAGTTTGATATGGTCAAAGCTTATAATAGAGTCAATTGAAATTTTTTGATTAGGGTGCTGAAAAAAAATGAGTTTTGATGTTGCAGTCAAAGACAAGATCTAAAGATTGATTGCTAATAATTGATATACTATACTGATTAATGGCCACGCACATGGGTTCTTCCACTCTACAAGAGGAGTAAATCAAGGAGATCCCCTATCACCAGCACTATTTATTTTAGCAACTGAGGCAATATCTAAAGCCTTAAATTCTTTATATTACAATTTAAAATTTAAAGAATTTTGTATCCGTAAGTGGAGCAATAATATTAGTCACTTTGCTTATGTTGATGATACAATCATTTTTGTTTCTGTTGATAAGAAGTCTTCGCAACTGATTGTGGATGTTCTTGGTAAATATGAGGCTCAATTAAGACAAATAATTAATAAGGAGAAGAGTGCATTTCTAGTTTACCATAAGACAGCCCAAGCGCATATTAGCAGAGTGAAGGAATGCACTGGTTTCAGAGTGGCAAATTTCCATTGATTTATTTGGGATGCCCTATTGATCATGCAAAAAGAGGAAGGTACATTTTTCAAAGTTTATAAAGAAGATTCATAATAAGTTACAAGCTTGAAAAGCAAAACTACTTTCTTTTGGAGGTAAGACCGTTTTGATCGATAGTGTGTTGAACAGTATTTCCATATATATATATATATATATATATATATATATGTCGTCTACCATTAACCCACCAGAATGTGTTACTTATGACCTGCATAGAATCTTTGTAATATTTCTATGAACTTTTGAAAAAGGTAGGCAGGAATAAGCACTAGGTTACATGGATTGATATTTGTAAACCTAAAGAAGAAGGAGGGTTTAATTTTAAGTCCCTGTTTGATATGTCATAGGCAATGTTTACTAAGTTGTGGTGGAATTTTAGAATCTTAAATACTTTGTGGACTAACATCATATGGAATAAATGTTGTAAAGAAAAATGAGACCTCAAAGGGTGAAATGGAAGGACACTCACTCGACTTGGAAGTATATATTGAAGGCTAGACACATGTTTGATCAAAAGGTTTGGTGGGAACCTAAAAAAGGGCATTCAAGTATTTAGTATGATAACTAAACACAGTTGGGGGCTCTTCATTACTATATTCCTATTACTATAGACATTGATAATCATAGAAGTAAGTCGAATTTTCTTTAATGGGAGGTAGGACTCAAAGGTGATGCAACAAATTTTCTCTAAAGTGGTGTACAATCATGTTATCAACTATATGAATAGTGACGAAGAATCAGAAGAATGGGATAAGCCTTAATGTATATTGAACTTTGGTAAGTTTACACCTGGGATTTAATCAGACAAAAAAAGTGATATTCAACAAAACTTTAAGCTCTTATTGGGAGGTTCTTATAAGAAATAGAATAAGTGAAAATATGATATATGGTTGATGTGAAGATGGAGTTCAGGAAATTATTAAACATTTGTTCATGACTTGCTCCGTTTCTAATTCTTTATGGCATTTTTTTTAGTCGGTACCTTAATTGATGGGCCTTTTCTACAAGTTAGAGATTGTTTTTTGAAATAGTGGAGGGTTGATACTGAAACAAAACTAAAACAAATTTTTAAAGCAGTTTCCATGAAATATGAAAAAGAAGAAATTCTTTAAAACATGGAGGAAGCTTTACAACTTTGAGCGTGAAGATGAAAATTAGCCAAAATTTGATTTGCATAACTAAGACTATTTATCCTTAAATGTCTAATTACCTTCCTCGTGGGTAGAATTGGTGAAATTCTAAGAGGATTATATTCCTAGAATTGATTGCAAGGTGGTATATTAGAAGGTACCAAGGATGGGCTCTTATAAATGCAACTCTGATGAAGCAGCCAAAGGAAATTCAGGCCTTAGCTCAGGAGCCTTTTATATATATTAAAGATGATTTATATAATTTTATTTATGCAGAAGGAAAAAGATGTTGATAAAATTCTAATATAATTGCTGAAGTCTTGACATTTAGAATGGGTTTAGAATATTATATCAATCAACATTATCTCCCACTGATTATGGAGACTGATTCTCTAAAAAAGAGATAGTAGATGGAAATTGTGAAGTTCCCTGGAGTATTGCAGTAGAGATTAAAAAGAGGCACTCATGAAGGAGGTTGGTGCAGTGGTGGAACATACTTACAGATTAAAAAGAGGCACTCATGAAGGAGGTTGGTGCAATGGTGGAACATACTTATAGAGAGGCCAACAAGTTTTTGAGTGATGTCTATGATTTTGGATAGATAATTAATAGTATTATTTTGGGTTTGTATTTTTCCCTGTATTAGCTAGTAGTGTTAGTTTAATTTGTGTAATGTATTAGTTTTATATGCTTTTATGGTTTTGTGTTTGTTATACTGCTATCTGTTCTAACTCGGGGGCCTATTAAAAATAGCCTCTTTACTTCACCTGTTATAGTGGTATGTTCTGCGTACACATTATCCTCTCTAGACCCCACTACGTTGAAATACACTGGGTTATGTTGTTGTTCTTGTTATTAGGTTTCAAACCTTAGAATTAAAAAGTTCCAAAATAGAGTTTTTAAAAATAAGGGGAGGTAACATAGTAAGGAATGAGGATTCAAGTCATTAAAAACATGTTCAATAATAAAAGAAGAATTCAAGGGGCAAAACATTCAGCAGGACAAATAGCATAACAAGTTATGAATTATCAGCAACAAATGCAGCTTGTTGGATAAGGTGTACTGGAAACAAATGAAGAGGTAATCATTGTACAGTCCAACACACAGGTTATTCAAAGGTTATCATACATATATGCAGAAGCATATGGTGGTCAAGATAAGCAACAAAGAAGGCATAATAAAATAAGAGGGAAGAATTTTATTTTGAAAAAGGCAAAAGAGATCACTTTTGTATAGTCCCGTAAGATCCAATTGGAATATTAAGATATCATCGAAGGCACATTGTCAACATATCATCGTTTTTTGGAAATCATATCACATGCATGTACAGTAAAGAAAATGCTTGAAATTAGAAAAAGGTCTTACTCGATAAGGTTGGAGTCAGTTAGCTTCATCTTTCTTAGATAGTGGTATTAACTTCTTGCTTGAGCTCAACCAGTCAAGTAACCGAAATGTAACACTCCAATTTTTCTAAACCGGAATGCTACATGGTGATCATGACCCCGAAATACCATAAGCTAACCCATGACTGATATTTGTACCTGTACACTGCATAATATATGAATATAAATGCGGAAACATAAACTGAAAGGCCATAATGTTCAATACTGAACATAATCTTAATAATAACAATGTCTGAATAAAGTGGTATCATAATATCAAAACAAAATGAAACATTAAAGTCTGAATCTAGTTTGCACCTAGTCTGAAAGCCTCTACTGTCTGAATAATCTAAACAAGGAGATGATGGGACATGTACCCAACTAACTCCAGTCAATGAACTAATCAATGAGAAGATAAAGAAATAATTATGTCCTCGAATGATGAGGACTCACTTCTAAATCTGACTGCTATAATCTGCAATGCTACTGCTATTTTGGAACTCGTGCCTCTGAACCTATGGCATAAAATAAAATACTATAGTATGAATGTATCAGTATGTCTGAATGTACTGAGTATATGAGTGCGGTAGGCTAAATACAAAGGGTTATATGTATGAATAATTCTGACTAATAGGAACGTGAGAATACATACATGCATAAGTAACTGAAACTGAACTCGTGGTGATACTAACTACTCAGTCTGAATATTGACAACATGAGTTTACTGATACTGAGATATTGAATAGATAAACAACTATTTATGACAGTTCGAATTATGAAAAACTAGTCTGATTGACTGTGTCTAACAATCCTGAAACTGAATACTGACAACGTAAGTTATGATGACTGATATAACTGATGTACTGTGATGATCGACCTAACCGATGTAACAGATACTAAGCGGTTGTATCTGACTGTCTAAGTTCTAATGGAACTATATGAACTCCGTTCTGTATGGAGTTACTAAATCTGAGATCAGTCCTATCTAGCGAGTGATCTTTGAGTATATTAATAATAAAGATGATTTGACTTAGTCTGAGATCAGTCCTACCTAGCAGGTGATCTCTAAATCTGATGATATAGATACTGATTGATCATAGTTAAGATCAGTCCTATCTAATGGATGATCCCGAAGTCTATTTATAATGACAAGGATTGACCGTATCTAACAGTCCTGAATCTATATTACTGAGCTGAATTAACTGTATCTGACAGTCCTGATTTTGTAACTGAAACTATAGGATACATTTATCTAATCGACATGTCCTTTTCTAGCTAGTCTGGGGTCCAACCTGTAACCCCAGTTGGAAGGGGTGCCAGTACCGCATCACTGGTAAAGAAACTGTTATGGAGTCAGTCCTAATCTAGCGGGTGACCCTTGGGTCCAGTCCGATGCATTTAAATATGCTAACGGGTGAACCCTGAGTATGTCAGTCAGATCTAACGGGTGACATCTCGTACCTACGTTGGCTACGTAGTTCTGGAACTTAGGGATTGCTTCTAGGGATCTCAGTCCTATCAAGCGGGTGAGCCCCCATCCCTAGGTTCGCTCGGTGCAGAATCCTACTCCCATCTGAAAGACACAGAATTGATTAACTAAACTAAACTGAACTGGACTGAGTTTACTGAGTTTTGTGACTGACGGAATGCTATAGATATAAATTAATTTTAAACTTTTCCTGGAGAAAATGTTCGAAGGGATAAACATAAAAATCAAGATCCCTGACATATTAAAAGGATATTATAATCAGTGTTACAAGATTAAAAAGAGTAAAAAATCTTACATGACATCTAATCAGTGCAAAATCTTTTTCCTTTTTTGTAAGTTTCTTCCACTTGTTTGGAAGCATAAGAAAATTTCATGCAATTATCCCAAACTCATTTGATAGTTTTGACGACTGGACCGCCTTAAATGGCCTTCCCTTACCAACTGGAATTCCTATTACCATTTTTTTCCCAAAGTTCTCTTCAGCTTTTAAAGACCTTTTCCCCTAGTTTTTCCTCGATGCTTCTTAATTCTACTTTTATCATATGAGTAGAAAAAGTTAATTGCAAATAGTGGTATATACATTATAGAATTTCTAAAATTACAATTAAGAATAACTTTTAATAGATGAATCTTATTAGTCAAATTCGACATACGTAATATTAAGATTGCAGAGTAATAAAAAAAAGTGACTGTGGAGGACGAGAAAGTAATAACAAATTAATTTTATGAAATGCGACAAACTACCTAAACTAATTAATTTTTTTGAGTAATTACAAATTTGGCACTCCAGCCAATTTCACTTGTTATTATCAGTATTGATAATTTTTTCCTTAGACTTGTCATTCATTTGTTTGTGGACTATAATATAATTTGCTAACATACAAGACTACTTTTATTGTTCATATAAGAGAGATGCTATTGGCCAGAGAGTAATTATAAGAATAATTTGATACACTACCACAATTGCGTAGTAATTACAAATTCAATACACTACCTCAACTAATTAATTTTATGAAATATCCGTCATCTTTTATCAACATAGGTATCGAATAATTTAGCTTAACCAAGCTTTCATGTATGGTATTACAGGTAGTCTTTGTGGAAGTACTTTTGTGGACTTATCGACAGATTTAGTAACTGAAATAGTTTCTCCAGTAAGTGTCTTTTGCTTATATATACGTCCTCCTGGTGGCATGACTTTACTTATATTCCTGTTAAATATCATAGCATATGAATTATAAAGCTTAATTATGAAAATTCAATAATTTTCAATCTCCCTCTATTATATTCTTGCTCATGATAACTCATGCCAATCTAAAAAATCAACTTTTTTCAAAACAAAGTGATTATGTTGGTGATTTTAGTTACTCGTTCATCATAGAAAACAAACACTACTTTGGGTTAGATGAAGTTTTAAGTCTTTCCGAGAATGCAAATATCAATTTGAGAGTTTAAATCCACAAGCTAGAAAACCAAACTAAAACAATTCCAAGCACCTCACTACTTGTAAAACACATGAAAAAAGAAAAAAAGAGGCAAACCAAAAGACAAGCAACGCATTTAATTACTTCGAGCACTAAAATAAATGAAAAATTGGCATACAGGAATCCTAATTTTCATTTAATACAAAATTTCAAGGCGTAATTTTACATTTCTTCAAACTTGAGAATCCTACTTCATTGTGAAATTAGCTTGGTCTTTTTTCTCATATACTAGATTAGCGTACGTGCTTTGAACGTGTGTATTTTCTTTACCTTATTGTTTGGAGTGTTTTACTCTATGAATACCAACATAATTTTGACTTTTGATATCAATGATGAAATTTTCTTTACTACATCTAATTTTAATCTTTAATTATTAGTGTGATGCTAGTTATCATGTTCCTCTTTAAGTTTCTTTTTTTTTTCATAATATTATCATGTTACTTTTTTAAATTGTGTACTGTAACACCCCGAATTTCAGGCTAGGACGTAAACCGTTATTTCTACGCATAAATAATCCAAAAGTCATAAATCCAATGTGAATGTAGTGTGTTAATCAACTATATAGTGTGGGAATCTAGTTGATCATGAATTAAGATCATAGAGGTCCCTTAACTCAAGGACGAGTTGAAAGCCTTCCTATCGATTGAGTTTTGGTGAGCGTTTAAACTTAGGTCAACTTCAATCAATCATAACTATTGTATATATCAAATTAGAGAGCCTACTATATATAAAATGAAAGGTCTTTGAGTCCTCTTTCCAACTCCACCAATTTTTCCTAAATCCTATATAGGGGTAAAAAGTTATGGCCATTTTCAAGTGAGCTATCCGAACTGCCAAAGTGCGACGGGAAGGCCAATGGACCGTCGCCCAAACCGTTGCAACTGAGGTAGTAAGTCCGTTTTCTGGCCAAAAAGCAACGTTTTGAGGTACGGTCCGTCCCTTGGGTGATAGTTCGTCGCCCAAACCATCCCGAACCTCCGTTTAGTGATCTTAAGCCATTTTTAAAGAGATTTTTAGGTCTTTTCCATTTTTTTAACACCTAATTACATTAAATAAAAGGACCTAACTCCTCATTCATTCATAACATCAAAATTATGGTTTTACTCAAGAACAAAGAATAAAGAACCAACCTCTAAGTTCAAGATTTCCAAAGAATGAATCGAGATTTGAGTTCTCTCTAAACTAATTAATCTAAGGTATGTGGGGTTGTCCTAAAGCTCATGGGAATGATTTTGATACGAATTTAAACAAGATTTTTTTAATAATTATGTAAGTATGTATGCCATTTTAAGTGGGGTTTCGTTTTAACACAAAAAACATACATGTGATATGGTTTTGAGAAGAATATTGAAAGATCATGGGTTTGTTTGCTTATATATCTCAATTGTTGAATTTGTGGACATGTGACTTGAATTTTAAAAGGTGTTATGAACATGAGTTGTGAATCCTTTATTTCCCATGATGATGTTTATGAACCCCACATAATGTTATTATTAAAGTATTGAGAGCATGAGTTTTAAAACCCCTTTTAATCATGAAAAGTATGTTTGGCTAATATTGTACTACTTGGCAAATGTTGACGTTTCTTGACTATTTCATATTGGGGAATCGATATGTATACGTTTGGTGTATGGGAGTCTTGTTGATATTCATATAATGACTTGCATAAAACATGTGGAGGAATTGCCTCAAATGAAAAAAGGAAGAGAATGTTGTGAGTATGATGCATGTTTTGTCTTATGTCAAACTTAAAGCTTAAATTGATGTGAGTTAGATGGTTACCCGAAGAAAGCACGAGTAAGATGACTCTATGCTGGAAACCGTGAATTGCCGACATGGGAACTTGGTACCCTGCTATGTGATCTTGTGTACCTAGTACTATGTCATCCCAAATTGGGACCAATGGTTAGGGGCCCTGCTTTGTGATCTTGAGCCCAACCACAACATATTGACTTGATTGGGGTTATGGCACCCTGCCGTGTGATCTTGTGTGTCCTTCCCTCACTACTAGTCCAATCTTGGCGGTAACCGAGACTTGGCAGTTGGTGAAAATGTGAAATTGTAAGGTGTACTATCTAGCTCAATAGTGCTGCATTTTTGTTGCAAATTCATTATATTGTGCCCATGTGATTTTAAATGATTTTGTGTTAAATTATTTTATAATATCTCTTACCTATGTTATATAAAAGTTGTATTTTATTTTTGAATTACTCTACGTACCAGTACAATTGTATTGACCCCCTATATTCCAGGGTCTGGGGTTCAGTCTAGAGGTCCTGCAAAGCCATAGAGTTTTCAGCCAGAAGTGAAATGTGTGTGCAGTTAGTGAGCCTTTTTTATTCTGAAAGGCCTATTTCTTTCTATCATATCTTAATTTTCTTGGTTTGGGTTCACTGGAGGCCTTGTCCTAGTTTTAGTTGTGATGACTGGTTTTGATGTACTAGAGATTTCGCAAACAGATGTTAGATGATGTTGAAGGTTTTATTGAATTATTTGACTTTTCAGTCATATGATGTTATTGACCATGTTTCCGTATGAATCCATTTCCACATTCTCTTTACGATTGTATGAACGTATGTATGATTGCCTGTTAACAAAGAGGTGCTCGGGCCTTCACAGTTCGGGATGCTCGTCACGGCTAGGGCCTTGTTCGGGTTGTGACATGTACTTAATAATATAACATAAACACAATAATTATATATTAAACCTATAATCAAATTTGATGTTAAACCAAATGTAGTTTGTTATGACAACATTGCCACTATATGATGAAATACTTATGGCATGTTTTTATCAATTGTCACTATCCCGTTACCACATGAGTTAAGCAAAGAATGTCTAACAAACTTGTCCATATGCATGAATATGATTTTCATCAACAAAAGCATAGTTGCATGTAGTAGAAGACATATTTTGCCACTCTTTAATACATCTATAGCTTTTAAGTTTATAAAAACATAATATAAGTAAATATTCAAACTTGATTTGTAAGCACTCCAACTTGGTATCAATTGACAAATAAACACACAAATTAATTTTCAAATGTGTCACGTAGACACCCGACAATGGCGTATTCGACGTGTTGAATTTGATATGTAGTAAAAGGATGCTACACTTTTCAATTCAACTTCTATATACTGATAATATAATACTTTTACGCTATCAGGTTGCCTAAAAGATAACCATAAATTAGACTAATAATATAAAAAATAAAATAGACAACTTGCTATAATAGATTATAATACAATAATGATTTAAAAATCCTCTAAACTACATACCATGATAAATAGGTTAAACCAAATTACGTAATCTAATTAAGCATTCAACACGATGTATTAACAAATCACTAAAGCACAGACAAATCACGCAATCCAATTAAGCATTCAACACGATGTATTGAGCTAAATTTTCAATAAATTAGCCTTTAATCACCCCCGAAAGCATTAAAGCACTACATGACTAACCTAGGATTCACATAACCCCAACAAACCTACTCTTATCACCCAAAATACATCTACCATTGACTATTACGCCTACACAGATAGCAACAATTACAGATAATAAATGCTAGTAGAATCAACGACTCACTGTTTAATACTTGATTGACATAGATAGAGTTGGCAATATCCAATAAATAATTTATTTACTGAGAAAAAGTTAAATTACCTACTATCCGTAGAAGAATAACATGTGATGCTTAGCAGTGGTGCGTGGAACTTCAATTGGCATGAAAGTTATAAAATTTAAATAAGAAAACTTTACAATTAATTATAGTGTCTTTATGTTAGGATACGAATCCCCAACTTAATTTTTTAATTATGGAATGTTTCAGTAAAAATGAACAATCAAAATGAAAGATCTTTTAATTGGGAAGAAAAATTTGCAAATTAATTTTAGTCTCTTTATATTAGGATACGAATATCCAACATAATAATTTAATCATGGAATGTTTTAATTAAACTTTGAATAAGTACTAATAATCACTAATAATAAGCTGATATTCGTGTCTTTATTTTTATGAGTACTAATAATTAAGTTGACATTCGTGTCTTCATTTTTATATGTCTTACAAATAAGTACTAACAATTAAACTAAAATTATATGAGAAAAATAGTAAAAAAAAAATAATTTTATCTATTGTGTACAATTAATTGTAGTATCTTTATGTTAGTATACATATGGCCAACATAATATTTTATTCAATACAAAATATTAGTTGATTTGAAAGTCCTAAATTATATAATTTAAATTAGGTAAAAACTAATACAACTTTTAGTTGGTTTTAAATTCAAAATATTATGAAAATAATTAAATTATTATTTTTAATATAAAGATAGTAAAATTCTAATACTTATTATTTTCAACAAAGATGTTTAGCATAGATATAAGACTCTTCCAACTATGGATATGGGAGAAGTAAGTACTAAAAGTACAAAACTCGAAGAGGTAGATTTACCTCAAGATATGGATCTACTGAATAAATGGACTATTCCTAAAGTTGAATTAAAAACCATATATGAATATGGATTTTTTGATAAAATAAAACATAAACAGATTATTAAAACAACAGAACAATCTCTTGCTTTAAATGCTGATGAACAGACTCTTCAACTCCTAAATAAGCGTGATATTGATATTTTTAAACGTAATTATAATTATATGCATATTGGCTTAGTTCAAATTGTCTTTCGGCCTCTAACTCTAAAGGGTCTTCCCGAAACGTTTTTAGCAGCTTTGCGTGATGCTAGAAATTTGAATTTTCGAAAGTCTTTAATGGGATCTATTGAATCTACTCTTGCTTATGGTCCTGTATATTTTAATACTCAACCAAATTTACAATTATCTTTGACTGATGTAAACATTCTTCATGCTCTAACATTAAATGTTAAAACCCATGGATATGATTATGCTCCTGGATCTGAACTTATAGGATTATCTTACCGCATATATTATCGATTATTATCAACTCTAAATCCTCGATGTAAATTGATTGATAATAATTCTGACTGCACTATGCTTATTGAAACTAATTTTATAAAATCTAGGGTTACTACCCGAAGACCTATTAGATGGGATGAAATTGATTTTCCCCAAGCTTGGATATTAAATTCAGTCACTTCCCCAAAACAATTGGCGGAGGACGTGACTAATTCAGAATTAACTCAAGTAACTCAAAACTCTGATGGGCGAGTTTGTCTACAATTCGATAGCAATCCTCCTGTCTATAGAAATTCTTTTTCTTTACCACGAAGGCTCCCTTCAATACATCATATTTCTCCGATTGAACCTGCTGAACCCACTTATGGACCGGCTAGGAATCGAGCGGCATCTTTGCATACTATTAATTCTGCAGATTCGCATATTACACCTAAAGGTGTAGAAAAGATAAAAATCAATTCAAAAACTAATATAGTTCAAGATTTCGATAATGAAAATCCTACTCCATCTGAAATGGATTTTGACATAAATTCTGTTTAACCATGATGACACAACTTATTGATTTTAGTCCTGGTTCTCAGGCACGAAAATATATTCAGAAAGAATTTTTTTCTGAGAAATGGAAAACCTTTAGGACATGGTTTTTTGAAACTTATACTCCTGATGAATTAAAAAATATTTCAGAAGAATTCTATGAAATTTGTGCTTTGCATAATAAAATTATTTTCTTTGTCCCATGGTTCATGTCTGCATATTTACCGTCCTATGTCAAAATAATCGAACGATCCTATCAAAATTCTGATGGATCAATTACTCAAGCACTCTACCCTCCTCAGTCTTCCTTTATATTGCCCAATAATACCGGCATGACTTTTTCTGCTTTTCAAAAGTTTGTCAGTGAAGATGTGGGAAAAATTACTGTTTCTGAAATAAATAATCTCATCTCCCAAAATAATTATTTGAGCCTTTATGTTAAGGTTTTAGGCGAACACATTTCCTCTCTTAACTTGACAAATTAATTGAGTTAGTTAACAAACTTAGCTCTCAGATGAATTCCTCTAACGTTCCTTCTACTTCCAAAAACACTGATAAAGACGAATATATTCTATCCAAACCTTGTATTCAAAGACCTCCTGAAATAAACGGATTTGAAAAGGTTTCTCAATTAGACCAATTAGAGAAACTCTTAGATAAAAAATTCTCTCGTTTAAACATTCAACCCCTAAATATTTCTGATGATTTTGTATAAAATCTTGAGTCTAATTTTGCTGAGAATATTGATTCTGCTGAAAATCCTGGCATTATAATCTCTTCCGAGCTTAATAAGCTCAAAGGTTTGATTAAAAAACAACCTGGAAAGAAGTACGCTGATATTCCCCTATGTCTACTGCATATTATCCACGCCCAACTCCTCAAGATGTTCTGATAGAGGAAAGGGAATGGAATCAGACAAATACTTCTTATAGTGGAGAAGCCATTTATGAATGAAACATTGACGGATTATCTGACCGATAAATCTCCATTCTTATTCATCGAATGTCTATGTATGCTACTATTGCCACAGCCACTACTTCGCCAGAAAATAGGGCCACTCGTACTGACCAAACAATTTGTAAAATGATTGTTGCGGGATTTACTGGCCAACTTCGCGGCTGGTGGGATAATTTCCTTGATGATACTAAACGCGAGGCTATTTTTAACGCCACCAATGATCAACCCGGAAAAGACAATCTAGGGCGACCTCTTCGGGCAGAACGTTCAGATGCTGTCTACACCCTTATGCTGACGATTATTGAACATTTTGGAGGAAGATTTACCAATCAATATGAAAACATTAGAACTCTTCTTAATGGTTTAAAATGTCGACACTTAGGAGAATTTAGATGGTATAAAGACACCTTTCTCAGTAGGGTTATGGACTTACCCGAAAGTAAGTACGACCATTGGAAAGCTAAATTCATTGATGGCCTTCCCCCTTTATTTACTGAAAGAGTTAGAAAAACCCTTCGAGGATCTTATGGAGAAGTCCAGTATTCGGAAAAGACTTCTGGTCAGCTTATTGTAGCTTGTACTCAAGAAGGCCTAGCCCTCTGTAACGAGTTGAAATTAGCTAGACAGATTAAGCTTGATAAACTCAGAGAAAAATCCCAATTAGGGGACTTTTGCGAGCAATTTGGTATGGATAAACCCTTTGTACGAAAACCCCAAAAATATTCTAAGTCTTCTAAACCCTATAGAAATAAACGTTCCAGGCATAGAAGCAAGGAAGAACGTGCGGCTAGAAAAATCTTTCGTAAGTCTACTAGATTCACAAAAAATCGATCACAAAGAGATTTAGCCAAAATTAAATGCTATAAGTGTAACCAGTATGGTCATATTGCTCCAAATTGCAAATTACAAAAACTTAAGTCCTTAGGACTTTCTGAAGAAGTTCATGACCAAGTCTATAATTTATTATACTCCTCTGCTTCCGAATCTGATTCTACTTCTGCAAATGATTTTGAATTACCTAATTCTGATAGTGAGCTCGATCAGGATAATAAATGTAATGATTGTGATAATGATGTTTGCAATTGTGATGAAATGATGTATAAACTGCAAGCGCAATTTGAAGATCTTGATTTAAATGTTCAAACTCTTACTGCTGAAAATGTCCTTGAATTACTAAAAGAAGTTACTGATGAAAAACTACGTGAAAAAATCCTCAAGTTTGCTACTCAAAAGACTTCTGCTAATACTAGTACTTCTAAAGATAACTCTTTTGATAATCATCCCATGTCTTATTCCCTAGCTGAAGTTAATAGACGTCTTGCTTTAAATAAAACCCCCGGTAGAGATACTACCTTTAATGATTTAAAAATTAAAGTTGAGCAATTGAAAAAGGAGATTATTTCCTTAAAGCAAAACCAGATGATTTCAGATCATAGAATTTTAAAAATTGAAGAAAAAATTATTGATGTTCCCGAAGTATCTTTTGCTTCAAAAGGAAAAGAAAAAGATTTCGAACACTCTAAAAATTCTGAAATTGATAAATTCAGTCCAGCAGAAGATTTGAAAAAAGATTATTTCTTGGGAATGATGCAAATTGTTACTGCTCATAAGTGGTATATAAACTGCACTATTTTGATAAATAAGGAATTTTCTGTTACCAATATTGCTATGATTGATAGTGGTGCTGATGTTAGTTGTATTCAAGAAGGCTTAATCCCAACTAGATATTTTGAAAAAACCACTCATATAATAAAATCTGTATCTGGACATGCTCTTGATATCAATTATAAATTGCCAAATACTCACATCTGTCGAGACAGCGTCTGCATTCCACATTTCTTCTTTTTAATAAAAAATCAGCTTTATCCTCCTATTATTTTAGGAACACCTTTTATAAATGCTATTTATCCGTATACTCATATTGATGCAAATGGTTTTAAGGCTACTTACAAGGACAAACAAATTTCTTATCCTTTTGTTACTCATCCTGTAACCAGAGATATAAATACCCTTATCAATATGAAACAAAATCAGCTTAATTTCTTACAATTAGAATTAATGAGCATTAATATCTTTGATACTTTAAAATCAGTAAAAGTCCAAGAAAAAATAAAAATGATTTCTAATCATTTGATTCTGGATATTTGCGCGGATCATCCAAATGCTTTCTGGAATCGAAAGAAGCACATTGTTTCTCTTCCTTATGAAGATGACTTCAGTGAAGAAAAGATTCCTACAAAATCTCGACCCTGTCAAATGAATACAGAATTAGTAGAATTCTGTAAAACAGAAATTGATAATCTTCTTCAAAAGGGTCTTATAAAACCCTCAAAATCTCCTTGGTCTTGTACAGCTTTTTATGTCAATAATGCTGCTGAAAAGGAACGAGGGATACCTCGACTAGTTATAAACTATAAACCTCTGAATAAAGTTTTAAAATGGATTCGATACCCTATACCGAATAAAAAGGACTTACTTTCCAGATTATATGATGCTAATATATTTTCTAAATTTGATTTAAAATCTGGATATTGGTAAATTCAAATTGATAAAAATCATAGTTATAGAACTGCTTTTAATGTTCCTTTCGGACAGTATGAATGGAATGTCATGCCATTTGGTTTGAAAAATGCTCTTTCCGAATTTCAAAAGATTATGAATGATATTTTTAACCCCTATATGGACTTCATCATTGTCTATATTGATGATATCTTAGTATTTTCAAAAACCCTCGAATCTCATTTTAAACATTTACATACGTTTAAACAAATTATTATTCAAAACGGTTTAGTTATCTCTAAACCTAAGATAAGTTTATTTCAAACAAACATTAGATTTTTAGGACATAATATTTCTCAAGGTTCTATTGAACCTATACAACGAGTTCTAGAATTTGCTCAAAAATTCCTTGATGTTATTACTGATAAAAAATAGCTTCAAAGATTCCTCGGTAGTCTTAATTATATTTCCCCTTTTTACAAGAATTTGTCTAGAGACTTAGCTCCTTTATATGATAGACTAAAAAAGGATCACAAAACTCCTTGGACTCAAGCACACACTGATTTAGTAAAATTAATAAAAAATAGAGTTCAAACCCTTCCTTGTATTTCTCTTGCAAACCCTAACTGGTTAAAAATTGTTGAAACTGACGCTTCAAATATCGGCTATGGCGGAATACTTAAACAAGTTAATCCCCATACAAAGACCGAATGTTTGATTCGATTTTATTCTGGTAAATGGACGGAAAGTCAGAAAAAATACGCCACGGTAGCCCATGAAATGCTAACTATTGTAAAATGTGTTTTAAAATTCCAAGATGATTTGTATAACCAAAAATTTATAATTCGTACTGATGCTCAATCAGTTAAATTTATGTTTAATAAAGACTTCAAATGATGCTTCTAAATTAATATTTGCGCGGTGGCAAGCTCAATTAGCCCCGTTTGATTATGAAATACAATATAAAAGAGGTAGTGAAAATTCTTTGCCAGATTCTTTATCTAGAGAATATCTTATATGAGTTTTTACACATATTTCCTCTCTGAAAAAATTATAATAACTATTATCAAATGCATTCCTTTGAATGAAGATATTCATTTTCTTATCTTAGAAACTTTAATTCATCGCCTAATAGAAGAAGGAATTTTCTTTCACCACAACGAATTCATTAATAACGAAATCTATTGGTTTGATATTGATTTAAGTGATTAATGCTTACAGATCTAATGAAGTTATTTCTACACTTCTTCTTTGCAAAGTTCTTACTCACCTTTATAAAGGCAGTTCCTCTGAATATGGATTTACACATGCTCATATTACGGAAAGTTATTGACGATCTTATTACAAATGATACACTTTATGAAGATCTCATTGAATATATGTCATGGTATGCTGATCCAATTCCTGAAATAATGCAGTATGGATCCCCCCTGGCAAATCTCCAAAGGTAGAGGACGAGGTGGAAGAAATCAAAATTCTTCATATCGAGGTGGACGAACAAACCCTTCATATTTTGATCGACAAAATTCTGCATATAGCTCTGCAAGTTCTAATTTTCCTGTTTTACAACAAGGGAATAGAACTCTGATCAATTCAAAAATTCAGGGTGATGCATTATCCTCATCGAAAGCTCTGAATATTGGTTCTTCTGTCCATTTAGACGACATTCCTGAAAATCATCCATTATACAAACAACTGCAATCTTATTTATCAGATCAACAAAAAACTGCAGATTCTTTTGCGTCCATAGTTCAAGAAAATTCTGAAGATAAGCCTTCATATGAAAAACTGGATGCTAGAGAGCTTATATTATATATTGAAAATCAACATATTCCCGGGCAAGAAAATTCTTAAGAAGCATGGAGACTACTCAAAAACTACCTTACTGCCAATGTATATTTTACTGGCGAATCATACAAAACTCGAACTTATTATGAACACATATTAGTGCAAACTTTCAGTGCAACCTTTGATCACAGTCCTCTAGGAGAAACTACCCCAGGAGTTCATGGATACTCCAAAATGGTAATTAAAAAACTTATTCCTATTGAAGAATGGGGGATTTCATCAATGACTCAACGCTCTATGCCAATGGGGCCAATGGGCCAAACTCTTGCCAATTTTACTTATTGGGATTATATTAAAGCCTTTTCTCAAGTATTATACTACAATAATTATAAGCACAAACACACTTGGTTCATAAAAATTTGTGCTAAAGTATTTGAAAAACCTATCCCGAACTGGTTTATTCAATGGTGGTCTCAGCATGGACCTACGGTTAAAATATTACCTCCAGAATATTCTTCTTTATATTCCTCATGGAAAAAGTCATCTCCTTTCTTAACCGAATTATATCTTTCTGATCATATTTGTAAAATCGACACTATCGATCAGATGTATTTCTATATAGAATTCTCTATCCCTTGGATCCATCGCTGGTCCATAGAAATAGGCTATGATACTCAGCAAATCCCTGCCTTGTACCGAACATTTTATTGTAATTTTTGGGACAAACTGCTTCGGAAAGATCCAGAGACTAAAATCGCCTATGGCCATGACCAATGGGAGGAAATCGTCAAGAAAATTGCTGAATATGAAAAAACTCCCAAAAAATCAATTTTGGTCGAAGAAAAAAGTCTTAACTATGTTTCTCGAAGAATATCTGCACATGGCGGCAATAAAATGCAAATGATCGAAGAATATTTATCAGAGGTCAGGATAAATTACTACAAACTGTTGAGCAAAATTCAGATGTATCAATGAATAGTACCGAAACAAATACTGAAGATATTACTGATGCACAACCTCCGGAAATTCTACTAGAAGAAGAAGAACTTGAAAAAGCTGAAGCATTTATTAAGAAATGGAAAGGAAAAGACGACATATGACTGATGGATAAGATACCATTGTAATAATTTCCTCTCTGTAATAGTAAAAACACTGTGCACAGGGACCCATCTATTACTGTGCAAGATTGTTTTTTTTCTTATATATAGGTGCCTCATTCTTGAGAAGAGGCAAGAATTTTCAAAAATTCTCTCCTTTATTTTTCCTAATCTCTCTCTCTCTCTCTTTGTAATATATTCAAGAAATAAATAAAGAAGAAGCTACTTGTTTACTACTATTTCCGTTGGGTTCCTGGCAAATCAGGTACATATCTTTTTACTTATTATAGTTGTTCATTAAAAAACTTCTATCATAATCCGCCCGTGACTATGTCCAGCTAAAACGATATCTTATATCTATGCTGAAGATCTAACTTCGCTGACATGTTAACTATGAAAGCTCCAGACTCTATCAAAATATGAAAGAATCTTTTTAATTTCTTGACTTGGTTCCAAAATGGAGGTACAGTCGAGTTCAATAGATTTATGTTAACCTTGTCTCTGTGACGACGTCTAGTAAGTTGTGCCTCTCTAGCCCGTATTGATGAGACAAGGGTGAATTTCCGCACAATTAGAACTTCTAGACACACAGGTTCAACATAAGGTTATTAAATCTCTGACAGGCCCCATGTTTGGGTAAAAGAATCGTCCATACAGTCATAAAATTACTTAAGATTCTTTTCTATTTCGGTTGGTGCTTTGGTTCGGTCTTCCGACTTTGGCTTAATCCGATATTATTATATGGTCTGGTAGGCTGAGTGGCATACCCCAGCCTAAGAGACCCTGTAAATGGTATTAGAATTTTAACATCTAATACTATATCTTTCCTTATTTCAACAATGTAAAAGTCCTAATATTTAAAAATTTAAAATCAATTATAATTTTATTAACTTATACCAATCCTTTCTTTATTAAAAACTAACCAATTATCCCTAAAACTAAACAAAGAAAACGACAAAAAACGTATGTAACACTAATTAGAATTCTATAGAATACTAAACTTGAAAATTTCTCTAAGCATAAAAAATATGATACTTAAGAAAGAAAAAATTAAAATCCATTAAAATTAATTTTTTTTTCAACATACATCTGACCAAAAAGGTAGATTTTCCTTTTCTAGAACTATGTTGAGGATTATTATTATTTTTATTTTATACATGAAAAGGGAGTCTTAAATTATGGAATGTTTTTAAAAAATATTAGCTGACCTCAAAGTATTTATCAATCAAAATTAATAACTAAATTAAAATTATATGAGGAAAATAGTAAAATTAACTAGGATATTGTTGTTATACTTGGTGTTTTCAAGAAATTTATAATCTATATACTCTGTGGCCAGTTCCCTACTGCTTAGTGCGCTGACAATAGGAACGGAGGATTAGTCTCACGGCTGCCGGTTGTGGGGATTCCTTGGGAAACCAAAAAAAAATAAAATTATAATCTATATCTATATTCTATATCTATAATCTATATCTATAATATATTAAAAGTGTAAAGGGCCTTAGAAATATTGTTTGAACTTTTTGTCCTTCATTAAAAGTATTTATTTTAGACAAAACTATCTTTTTCATATTTTTTTCTAATAAGTGTTAAAAATTAATTGAATATACTTATGGTAAAAGCTTTTCTTATTAGAATTAATAATTTTTTTAATATTTAAGTGTTGAAAATTAATTAAATATATTTATGGCAAAACCTTTCATTATAAGAAGTCATCAGAATTAATGACAACTAAAACTTTTTTCATTAGTTTAACAATTCTAAATCAACTAAAATTTATTTTAAGAAGATTTGAAAATCTAGAAATAAATATATTAGAAGAAGAAAAATTTAAGAAATATCAAATTTTAAAAATTTTAAGTACATAATAAGAATGTAATCAATGATTTGGTAAAGATTTGACTTTAGAAACAACAAAAAAAATTAAATATAGAAAAAAAAAATCGTGACACAAATATGGTTCAAATTGATGCGTCTCTCTTAGCCTCTAAAAGCAAGGGAAAGAGGTACTGCATGACAAATGCAAAAATGATGATCGATCAATCACTTGAAACTTCTGGTGATTAAACATATTTGTGCTTACACTAAATATATGTTTATATTTACATTATTTTATTCAAATGTGATGGATCTTCGAAAAGTGAGTTGAAATTTTTACACCTCACTAAAATTCTCTCCAATAGATAAAATTATTTAATTTTAAATAATAAAATATTATAAGTGCGAGACGCGTGTGGTTAAACTAGTATCCCGAAATATGTATAATACGTGTATACTAATTATATATTTATGTATAATTAGTGAGAATTTATACATTTATTATACATAAATTATACAATAATAATACATTTTTTATATACATAGAGATACATATTTTACACAACAATGATACAGTTTCATCATGTACGATACATTTTTCAGACATATACATATTGATACAATTTCTATACTATGATGAAAATAGTTTTACTCTTTACCGATACAAAAATGATACAATTTTTTCTGCACATCATACAGTTTTCATACACATATAGTAGTGATACATTTGCTATATAGTAATGATATTATTTTATACGTAATGAAACTATTTTAAAGAGGCTAAAAACCTTTTCTAAGCTTCTTGGGCCATCTGATGTCCATCATTTCTATTCTTGTTCACATAATACATTGCTCTACTTGTAATCATTAATAATAGTAGCCAAAGAAAATTTTATATTTTACTACGAATTTTTTTATCAAAAATAGTTGAATTATTCAACTAAAAATTTTAAAGTCAACGCTATTCATACATTGCAAATTTTGTGACAATTTTTTGTTGTCACTAAATCATAGATGGATTAGAAACAATAAAATGTCTGTCACTAATTATATATATTATTAGTGACAAAACCTAATGTCACAATTAAATATAATGTTTATAGCTAAAATTACAACATTTAACTACGAAATATAATTTGTCACTATTTTAACAACATATTTTTTGTGACAAAATATTTTTGTGTCCAAAAATTAATTAGTTTTAAGACAAAAAGTTGATTTGCACAAACTAGAGATAACACACAATTCGTGACTAATGTTGCTTAATAAAATGGCGCCAACTCATTTTTTGGCAGGAAACTTTAGGGGACAAAATTATGCTGCAAAAATTTATATTTTTTCACTAAAAATATGTGCCCCAGGTATTTAACGACGAAACGTAACTTTTATAATTAAAAGTGAATAATTGGTGATGAATTAAAATTCATAGCTAAATATGACATTTATTGTAGAGATTAGTTCGATCCAGGGAGAACTAGTCAAGACAAAGAAAGTTATTACAGATTATGCACCCATAGAAGCCTGATGTGTGTGAAGAAGATTCAAGTCAAATCAAACTAGGAATGAACTTATAGAGAGGCTTGAACTAATTTTATTTAGATCGGAGAACTACAAGACTACTATTTACTTCAATATACATAACACAATATTAAGTTTGGGAGCACGACCACATCTAAAGAGTGAGTGTCTGAGTGAGAAGAGTTATACTCAAAGGGTGTGTTTGGTACGAAGGAAAATGTTTTTCATAAAAATTACTTTTCGAAAAATATTTTTTAGTGGGTTGGTGAATGAAAAAATATTTTTCATAAAATACATTTTAGTGTTTAGTTAAAGAGTAGAAAATATTTTTTATAAAAATAATTTTTGACCCCAAAAAATACTTTTTTTAAAGGTGTGTTCAATATGGAGGAGGAAAATAATATTTTGAAAAATAAGTTGTTTCTTACTTATATTCTTGTGTTTGTTATGCAAGTAGAAAAATATTTTCTAAAAGTATTTGTATATATTTAACAAAAAAAAAAATGAAAACGAATAGGATAAGAAAGACAGGTAAGAAAAAAGTTTTAAATTTTTTTTAAATATTAATTTTTGCATTTTATACCATAATCTATTTTTTCCCTACATATGAAGAAAAGCTTGATATTTCCCGCTTCAATTTCCTGCGGAAACCCCAACAATAAAAAAGCTCAAACAATATATATCTATGTGAAAAAAATAAAAAGAGGAAACCTAATTTAACGTAAAGAGGAAACCTAATAAAAATTGAATTGTTAACTCAAATAAAAAGATCTAATAAAAAATAAGATGCATTTTACCTTTAATATAAGTATAGGAGGTAGATCAAAGTGTTGCTCCATTATAAGTAGTATTTCTATGAGTTACAACCCTAAACAAACATATATTAAACAGTTGGGTTCAAGAAGAGTAGGATATATACAAATCTTACCCCTATATTTGTGTGGTAGAAGTGTTGTTTTCAACAAATCTTCAACTATAAGAAAAGAGACAGAAAAACAACAAAATACAAACAAATAGGAATAGATAGTAATAAATAATGAAGAAAATACAAAACTACGAGGATAGCCTCCCACCTAAACAGTGACAATAGAAGAAGTTGTAAGAGCAAGATCAAACGAATAATTTAAAGGTGATATATACAAATATATTAAATAGTTCTAACCTTACAAAAAATTTCAAGATACTACCAAAAGTACTTTCGAATTGACGTGAGTTGCTTTGACCATTATTTGCAATTAATATGAAGGTTTGCATCATTGATGTCCAACATATCTATATATAATAAGAACCTTTGAATTATGTATTATGTATTAGATTTTGGAAAGTTTATTAGAATTGTAGAAGGAAAAGGACTCCTAAATTAATTATTATTAATTGAATATTTTTATATTTAAAATCAATTATCATAGAAAAAAAGTGTAAAAGACGATTTTGTCTGTTGCGTAGCCTTTTAATGAAAGGCAAAAAGTTCAAATCACGTTTCTAAGGGTCTTCACACTTTTAATATTAATCGCACGTACCTTGCACGTGTAACGTTTGATTATTTAAAATTAAATGATTTTGCCTATTGCGGAGATTTTTAATATATTATAAAAGTTTAAATTACTTTTCAAAAATCTTTCACACTTTAATATAATAATGTAAACATAAACATATATACATATATGTTTTGCAACCAGAAGTTTCAAGTGGTTGATGGATCATTACTTTTGCGTTTGCCATGTAGTACTTTTTTCCCTTGTCGCCACAGGCTATGAGAGACACATCAATTGGAATCATATTTGTGTTACGATTATTTTTTTTGTATTTAAGTTTTTCCTTATTTTTAAAGTCAAATCTGTACAAAATTACTGATTACATTCTTATTATGTATTTAAAATTTTAAAAATTTGGTACTTCTTAAAATTTTCTTAGTCTAATAGTTTTATATTTATTTCTAGATTTTTCAAATCTTTTTAAAATCAAATTTAGTTGATTTAAAATTCTTAAATTAATAAAAAAAATATCAGTTGTCATTAATTTTGATGACCTCTAATGAGGAAAGGTTTTAGCATAAATATATTTAATTAATTTATAACTCTTAAATTAGGAAAAAATATTGAAATTCTGATGACTCCTAATAAGAAAAGGTTTTACCATAAATATATATAATTAATTTTTAACTCTTAAATATTAGGAAAAAATAGTAAAAAGATGATTTTGTCTAAAGCAAGGACTTTTAATAAAGGGAAAAAAGTTGAAACAACATTTATCACGCTCTTCACACTTTTAATAGATTATAAATATGGATATAGATTACTAAAAAACTAATTCTATAAGTACTCAAATCACAATCAAATTAACAGATAAACTCATTCTAATCCGTCAATTTAAAATTCCCATTATACTAAGGAGAAAAGTCCCAAAAGGAAAAAAAAAAATGGGTGAAAAGAAGTTGAAAATGGAGAAGCATCTCTCTTCTCGAAAGGAAGCGAGCCTTCCAAACAAGATTGTTGTGCACTTCTCTATAGCCCCTGTTCATTGATTGGCAAATTCCTAACCTTTAACAATCCATTAAGGGATGGTTTGGTAGAAGGGGTAAGGAATAATTAATTGCGAGATTAATTTTAGGATGAGTCGATCTTATGTTTGATAAAATACATGGGATAACTCATTTTGGGATTAGTCTTCCCTAGATTGTAGTGTTATTTTTATTCCTTCTTGCAGGTGGGATACTAATTCTGAAATAGCTAATCTCAGGATAACTAGTTTCTCAACCAAACAGACCCTTAATATAATGGTTTGGTACATAGAAACTCTCCTGAGATCATAGTTTTGAGATTTTAATCACTGGACTAATTTATCCATATGAGAGGTGGTATAAAATAATTTCATAATAGATGGAATAAGATTGGATATCCAAAGACTAAGTTTGAAATTAGATTTATATCATGTTTGGATCGTGACTATTTTTTGAGAATCAGTTTGATTTTATGTCAGGTCGCTCGACTACCTAGGCCATCACCTCATTTGGATATTAGTGGAGTAGTATATGGAGAGGAGGAAGGACTTGCGCATGGTGTTCATCGCTCTCAAGAAGTAATACGATAAAGTCTTTAAGGAGATTCTGTAGAGAAGCTTGGAGGCTAAAGGTATTATCGTGGCATACACTAGGTCGATTCAAGACATGCACAACGGAGCAAAGACTCGTGTGTGGACAGTAGGAGGAGATTCAGAGGACTTTCCTATTTTGACAGGTTTACACCAAGGATCATCTCTTAGACCATTTTTATTTTTCTTGGTGATGGATGTTTTGACCCGGCATATTCAAGGGGAGGTGTCTTAGTGTATGTTATTTGTTGCTGATGTTATACTTATTGGAAAGACCTGGGGAGGAGTTAATGCTAAGTTAGAGGTTTGGCGATAGACCTTATAGTCTAAAGGGTTTAGATTAAATAGGACTAAGACTGAATACTTGAAATGTAAGTTCAACAATTCGACGCATGAGGTTGACGTGGTAGTAGAGATGGATTCTCAGGCCATTCCAAAAAAAATAGTTTCAAGTATCTTGGATCTATGATTCAAGGGAATGGAGAGATTGGTGAGGGTTTAACACACCGTATTGCTGCAGGTGGTTAAAGTGTAGGCTTGATTCGGGTGTCTTGTGTGATAAAGAGGTGTCTTCTAAGCTTAAAGGTAAGTTCTACAAAGTGACAGTTCGACCGGCTACGTAATATGGAGAGAAATATTGACCAATTAAGCACTCTCGCATCCAAAAGTAATAGGTTACATTGATGAGGATATTGATATGGATATGTGGACTTACTAGAGAGATAAAGGTAGAAATGAGGTTATTCATAAGAAGTTGGAAGTGACTTCAGTGGAAGACAAGATGCGAAAAGTGAGATTGTGATGATTTGAGAATGTGATCAGGAGTGGCATGGATGCTTTAATGCGGCGGTGCGAGAGGCTTGCTATGCATGAGTTTAGGTGAGGTAGGGGTAGGCTGAAAAAATATTGGAGTAGGGTGATTAGGCATGACATGAAGCGGTTACAGCTTACGAAGGATATGACCCTTGAGAGGATGGTATGAAAGACGCGAATTAGGGTAGAGGGTTAGCGGGTAGAAGTTCTTCCGTAGTAACAGGGAGTAGTACGTTGTTTGTATCTGTGCCTGTAGTTTTGTATCGTTTCATGTGCGTAATGTTCTGAGAATGTTGGTGCTCTTAAATAGATAGTTTATAGTATTACTTTGTCGATGTTTTATTTCTTTTATTATCTAGCGGTGTGTTATCTCATTTTTTTTTAATTTATTTTTATGTTTTGTGTGGTTTTACTGTTATCTATCATAAGCCAGGAGTCTGTCGAAAACAGTCTCTCTACTTCGTTCGAGGTAGTGGTATGGACTGCGAACACGTTACCCTCCCCAGACTCCACTTTGTAGGAATACACTGGATATGTTGTTGTTGTTGTTGTAATTTATACCATGTTTAATTGATGGTGTAATAGTCTCATAATAAATTATTTCATCAACTAACACATGGTATAAAATATAAATTAGAATTAAACTTGATGATGGAATATCCCGCTGAGTTCCAAAATGTGCATATTTTGTATGTATGTATGTGTATGTGTGTGTATGTATATACACACACTAGTTTCACAAGGTCCGTGCTAAGTCCGAGCCCAAACTCAAAGTATAAAAATAATAATTTTAATTTTATATACTTCGAGTTTGGGGTCAGGCTTAGCACGGACCTCGTGAAACTAGTATATATATATATATATATACTAGTCAAACATAAGTGTTTTGCACGTGTATCTCGCGTTAATTAATAATAAATTTGTGTAAAAAAATAAATTATGTGTGCATGTTAGAGTATTATGTAAACAACTTTTTTAAAAAATAACATAAAACTTTTAAGATAAAAACTATACTTAAGTCTTTGTTTGGATGGTGGTTTGCCATGGTTTTATAATATAAGGTACAGTATGGTATGGTATGGTACAGTACAGTATGGTACAATGCCATGTTTGGATGGATTGTGTTGTTCACTATGGTTTAATAATAGTTTTTTTATTTGGTTTGATGGTATGGTACTGTATGATAACAGGTAAATTTACTAAAATGCCCCTAATCATGAGAAGATGTTTTCACCAAGACATAATTGTTTCTAATTTTATTGATAAGTATCCATTACATTGCTACTATAAAGCAAATAGTCCAACAGATATAATATATGTCCCTGGAGTCTCTTGTTGGCTTTGATGTGCTTATGTCCTTATCTGCTCAAGTGCGTGACTTTGTCAGACCTAGTAATAGTTACCTTCTTTGAATCTCTATGTTTCTTTTTGTTCGCTGAACAGAGCCAGGAGATGTTACATGTATTGTTTGTGAGATGCATGATATGTCTGTTTTGGGTTACAGGTTGCAATGGCAATGGCTGCAAAAGAAAAGCTTCTTCTTCGGGAGCTGAAGACTGAAAGATGACCTAGCTTCTGCTAAAGAGTGTTGTGCGCAGCTTGAAGAAGAAAACAGAATTCTTCGAGACAGTCGTGAAAAGAGTGTCAATGCTGAAGATGATGATTTGCTATTCCTACTCCCTTGATGAACAGTTTCATCAGTGAAGAATAAGTAAATAGTGTAAAGGGTAAAATAAGATTAAATAAAATTATATAAGGGCATAATTGAAAAAAAAAAAAAGGAAAACCATGGCATACAATCAAATTGATGGTTCAAAAAATTGGTGGATTCCATGGTTATCAAACCATGGAAAAATACCATACCATACCACCCTTTTATCAAACAATCAAAACAAACATGATTCCCATGGTAACCAAATCATACCATACCATGGGAAACCACCATCCGAACAAACTGTAAAGGAAAATATAATAACTCATCACCACATGTTTTCTCATTCGTTATTCTTCAAAAGTAATTTGTCAAAATCACTTTAGCCTATTTTTGTTTTTTGTCATATTGTCGCAAAAAAGAATGATTCTCAATCTATAAAAATTCAAATTCAAAAACTTTTTCTTCAAAGAAAATCACCAAACTATGAAAAATTTTATTTTTCTTTCATAAATTACTTAACATATTATTTCAAATAAACCTAAACACTTAATTCTAAACTTTTGACATGACTAAACATTTTAAAGTAACTATAATACAACTTTTTTCTTTTTTGGTAAATAAACATTGTATTTAAAACTTTGCTGTTAAGACTTTCTCTATGTTACTTTTTTTTATTTGTGTGTTCTACTATAATTAATTTTACAATATGCATTACGAAATTAGTCATACCTTTTTTCTGTGCACAACAAATTATTAAAATAATAATTTTATTTTATTGAGCTAAAGTTATTAATTTCCTACTATCATATATTTTATGATTCTTTAATTATTAATTATAGAGAAAATCACAAAGTCATAGTCTAACATACAAAATTTCTAGAAAATATAACTGAAAAAATATTTGGATATAAAACCTTTAAAAAATTACATATTCCTGCAGCACAAATAGAAAAAAAAAAAAGAAGAGAAAAAAAGACATTATCAATAGAAAAATCGAGAAAGATGAAGAATAATACACATATTTATTCTTTAATTTTTATCTAATCATCAAGAAACAAAAAAATCTTGAACGACGACACAAAAGAGAAATTTATTCATCATATATTTTAGGATTCTTTAATTATTAATCATAAAAAAATCATAAAGTTATAGCCTAACAGTACAAATTTATAGAAAATATAACTGAAATACCTGATTATAAACTGTCGAGAAACTTTATATTCCTACAACATAAATAGAAAAAAAAAAGGAAGAAAAAGATGAAGAATAATACAAATATTTATTATTTATTTTTTCTTTATATCATCAAGAAACAAAGAAATCTTGAACGACGATAACAAAGAGAAATTATAAAAACATAATTCGTATTAAATTAAATCTACATATGACTGATATAAAGAAAAGTATAATATTGGGAGAATAATATCTCTACGTTGATGTGAAAGGAATAATAATCAATTTATAGAAGTTTAAATTATTTTCTTCTAAGAAAGGAATTCTTTAAATATGGAGAAAGTTATTTTTCTTTTGGAAAAAGTAACCATTAATTATTCTATTAAATTATTTAAGGTAATATATTATGTGTTTAACTAAACAAATTATTTTGGGTAATTTTTATGTTTTTTTCTTTTTGGATCATAATTGCTTACGTGAAATATGGAAAATATGAGGAAGGGGAGGGGGGATTACCATATATTTAGTAGTTTATAAATATTATATTATATTTTATCATATATTTTAGGAATCTTTAATTTTATATATTTTAGGAATTAATATTATAAATATAATTAGATAATAAATTAATGATGTGAAAAGATGATTTTATCTATTGCGGAGACTTTTAATGGAGGGCAAAAAGTTCAAATCACTTTTCAAAGGGTTTTCATACTTTTAATATTATATATATATATATATATATATATATATATAGTTTCACGAGGCCCGTGCTAAAATCGAGCCCAAACTCAAAGTATAAAAATAATAACTTTAACTTAAAAATATAATTTATATTATATATTTTATTACTTTATAATCAGTATATCTAATGATATATTAAACAAGTCTTGTTGATAAAATTTCATACTTATTAGAGTTGTTAATCACATAATTGGGTAATTTTAAATAAAAAATATTATTTATAAGAAAGAAGATATTACCAGAGAATTAGAATATATCAAAAGCTACAAGTATTTCAATATTTTATGTAATGACATAATTTAAAAATATTTAATAATCATACTTCGATGAAAATCATAAATAGAAAAAAATATTTATATTTTTATAAAATTTGTGAGTGTTTATTTTCTTATTTATAACTAAAAATAAATTTATTTTGATATTTATTAAGTTTATTTCCCTCATAATTGTAGTGGCTATAGTCTTTGCAAATTACATTTTTTTTCATCTTATAGAATCATCTGGAAAAAAAAAAGCCAATGCTTTCAAGTTTATATTATAAAATTATAACCTCAATTAAGAGTCTTCATATAAATCTATATTATATAATATAAAGGTAGATCATAGAGGAGGTGTTGTGACACATCTCTATGACCTCCATTTATATTTCTCATTTTTTTTTTATTAAATCTCTTTATTTATCTCTTTATGTAATTTTAATTAGGCCAAAAAATGTGTAGATTCAATTAATCAACTTTTCATCTTCCATTATAATTATCTTTTTAATTGAATATCTTTATATGTTTTCATGTATGACCTTTTGGTATCCTTTCCATCTCTTTATAGTTGCTTGGTGCAGACACACCATTAACCACACGACAACTGGTGGCCATCGGATTAAAATGAGGTTGTCCGGCTGTCAGATGCAGAGGTTTTTATATAGCTTTTTATTCTTTCTTTTTGAGTATGTCATTTTTAGTGCATTATCCCTTTCACATTTTACTGTGCAACATAAAATATTTAGTAATAAAAATGTCATGTATAATCTTATTTCAAGTAGTTTTGGTTATCTTGTATTGATTCTAATAAGCAAGAATCATTAGTTCCATTATTTTTTTCTTTTAAACAATTTTTTTTGGAGATATTAACATATGGGAATATGTTACAAAGTTTCTGAATATTTCATCAAAAGGTTAGACGTAGACAGATAATTATCATCCAATTCCTTTTTTTATGTTTCGAATTCCTTTTTAATGTTGTATTTTCATATTTTTAGTAGTTGAAGTTTGAAATTTGTTCGAGTTAGAACCATTTTTCACATGATGAAGAGCTCTTAGTTTCTTACTTAAGCTTAAGATATACTTAAAATCATATTATTCTCGTATTTTACATTTTCTTTGATTTAATTTTCTTTTAATCAATTGGTAGAAAAAATTCTCTCTTTAATTTTTGTGCAATTTGATTTTTTTTAATTATATTTTTTAGTTAGCAGTAATATATATACACCAAAGTAATTTATTTATAAAATCTTTTTAATTATATATCTTTATATATATATGTGTGTGTGTCACGACCCAAAAAATGAGGGTCATGATGACACTTGTCGCGACGTACCTTGACAAGTAAGTCTATCACCCAAACTGATACAAAAAGAAGAAAAGATAGAAATCCCACGGTAAGGCTTCTGGAACAAAGCCGAACCATATAAGTAATCATAACAATGCGGAAAGAACTTATCCAAAATACCAATCATGCCCAAAACCAAGTATCAATAGTGTAAGAACTACTAAGACAATCCAAGAGTCAAATACACCAAAAAAATAACCACAAAAGGAATAATATTTGTCTTTGAATACTAATAAAGACAACTACTTTAGAAAGATAAAGGTGAACTTCGGACGCATAAATATCAAACTGCTACCTTGAAAGCTCCAACAATCATTCGAGTCAAGAAATCTGAGGCGCACTCGATCTAGGACCTATACCGAAAGGGCGCAGTAGGCATGAGTACGGTCCACTTATACTCAGTATGTATCATAGGCCAACCAAGCAAAGTAGTAAACAAAACATACAAAATATACACTAAGGGCATGTCACATGCAATCAGAAAATGTCCCACAACGGTAGCCCACACTGCTTGCACTAACAGTTCTAATATATATCGCATATATTACAACGACACACAAAGATTTAGAACACAAGTATACATTATGTCACATATAAGTAGAACAATAGAGAACATGTAGATACAAGGTCATCAAATACAATTAAAGGAAGATAAGACAAATACATAGATGACAAGTCAATACAACACAACATAAACCAATAAAGTAAGTGCAATGTATGTAATGATGATGATGATGATAATGATAATGATGATGTACGAGGTCGTCGCACAACCGCCGGGATCGTCGAACAATTTTCGTATACACCTACGGAGCTAAAGCTTCCCGACATAGGACCTATGGGGGGTTCGTCAACCCATATACAATCCACCTATGTCATATCTCCTTGCCGGCATATCCCCCAGAAAGAGTTTTGTAAGGTGTTACAATATTTTTAAAGAGTGTTGTCAGTGTTTCTCAGATGTTGCCACGGTGGTACAATATTTCATGAATGAGTATGATATGAAGATGTCATACTCACAACCAATCACAATGAGTATTTTCACAACCAATCACATGATATATTTTCACAACCAACCACAATGATATATTCCCACAACCACATGAGCCAATATTCACTAATTATTTTTATTTTATCCATGAATTTTCACATGTCTCGTATGCCAATAAAGTATGAATATAATCACAGTATACCAATGGTACCACATTAAACAACCCAATACAATTATTAACATGTATTCAAGGCTATCAATATCTCATAGGACTCCACTGGTCAAACATATCACATAATATCACAATTTCGATAATTACATCACATATAAGGCTCCACACGGGCACAACACATAGATTGTCATTTTTCATGATTAGTTCCTATGCTTAACATGGATTTTGTATTATCATTTAATACCCAACTCAGTCTAAAAGAGTTAAGCCATAACCTACCTCGAAAGCCAAAATCGGTCTGCTACACTTGAACCCACGATCTTACTTTTCACGAATAATCTCGAACTTCACTAAAAATATCAAATATGAAATCTACGCGTCAATACAAAACCAACAATACCCACATTGACTATTTTTTGTTTGGGGCCAAAACGTACCCCTAAAATAGATTTTCAAAAAAAGGACAAAATCAAAACTTTACTTTAAAAATATATTTTCCATATTTTTAGGAACCTACAGCTAAAAGCTCAAGTTAAACCGAGTAAAAAACGGGGTTTAAATCAAAGAAAAACCATTTTTGAGCTTTATCGGATAAAAATCTTTGAAATCCGGGTTAAAATCAAGAATCAGAGTTGTTTTGAAGGTTAAATTGATGAAACTAGTAATTATGATATAAAAATATTATTCAAGTGAAAAGAGTGAAATTTTGGTTTAAAATCATGCCCTAAATTTTTTGGAGTTTGAGGAATTTATCAAGAAATTATTAAGAAAATGGGTGAATTCTTACCTTAAATCCGTAATAAAATTAAGAATTCTGCATTGCATAAGAAGGTGATTCATAGTCTCCACCTCTTCTTCACATAAGTAACATCTATTACTTAGTGTAAAATCCCTTTTCTGTAGATTCTCCTGAGTTAGGCAAGCTCACCATGCTACAATCCAACCAAAACAAGCTACCTTTGAAGGAGCTTTAGTTCTCCAGATCCCTTTCCACGACCAACTAGTATCCCAGAATCATGATTGCTTCATAAGAAGACTGTAACACTTTATTATTGAAAATGATTCATCTTTTCAATCTATCCATACTCTGATCAATGGGAGAATTATCCAGCTGAAGGAGTAATTGACAAAAATGTTCAATTTCCCAATCATGTAGATTTCTTCAAAAATTCATTTGCCATCCAGTGTCAAAATAAAAATCAGCTATAAGTCTATAAATCCATCTTTGTTATTGCAACAACTGAAAGCATTCATCACCAATCCATAAATTAGTCCAAAATTTATTTTTTACTCCATTCCCCACCTCCAATTTGGTGAATTGTTGAAATTCAACCCATAATTTGTAAATCCCTTTCCAAACTCCCTATCTAGTATATAAAATATTTGAAAGCGGATTCCAGCCTCGCCTACTACCATAAATTGCTTTAATTATTTTAATCCAACCTACTCCTCCATCCCTACTAAATCTCCAAAGCCACTTAAACAACATGCTTTTATTATGGAATCTTAAATTTCTAATTCATAATCCACCCCCTTTATTTCCTTTAGTGACCACTTGTCATCTAACTAAGTGAAATTTTTTGTTGCAATTGTTTCCTTCCCATAAAATCTTATTCCTCACAGAATTCATCTTTTTTTCAACTGCACAAGGCATAACAAATAGTGACATTAGATGAAAGATATGCTATCTAAAACACTATGAATCAAGGTGAGTTTTCCTCTAAGTGACAAATGTTGCTTCTTCCAGGGAGCCAATTAGTTGGCACATCTGTCCAAAATAGCTAGTCAAATATTCTGGTCATTCTCTCTCACTCCCAGTGCAAATCCAAGGTAAACTGTACGAAAATGCTCCACCTGGCACCCCAAAATGCCTGTTAATTCTCCTATACAATCGTCCACATTTATACTAAATATACTGCTCTTTGCCAGATTTACTTTCAATCTAGAGACTGCTTCAAAACTCAATAGGATTCCTCCGAGATAAAGAAATTGTTCTTTCTTTGCTTCACAAAATAAAAGTGTGCCATCCGCATATAAAATATGAGACAACATCACATTGTTACCATTATTTTTGCCAATACAAAACCCCTTAATCCAACTAAATTGGCCAGCCTTTCTTAACATGTTACTCAATATTTCTGTTTCTAAAAAGAAACAAATAAGGTGATAGAGGGTCACCTTGTCTCAATCCTCTTTGAGATTTGAAATAACTGTAAGGACTTCCATTTATTAAGACTGAAAATCTGACAATAGAAATGCAAAGTCTAATCCAGTCAAGCCATTTGTTCTCGATATTCATCAACTTCATGATGTTGATCAAGAAAGCCTAATTTACATGATCATAAGCCTTTTCTAGATCAAGTTTGCAAACTACACCTCTCTTCTGCAATTTCAACAAATGTTCCACATTTTCATTAGCCACCAAAGTTGCATCTGCTATTTGTCTACCTTTAATAAAGGCATTCTGATGATAAGAGATCAACTTGTCAACAACTAGTTTCAATCTTTCAGCTAACAACTTTGTCAATATTTTGTATATACTTCCTAAGAGATTGATAGGCCTAAAATCTTTTATTTACACCGCTCCCTTCCTTTTTGGTATCAAGGCTATGAAGGTAGAATTACTACTTGTAACAAAGGTGCCTTATCATTGAAAAGAATCCAAAACATTCCACACATCCTCTTTTATAGCGTTCCAGCACTGTTGAAAGAAGTGAAGATCAAAACCATCCAGATCTGGTGCTGTATCACCACCAAAAGAGCTGATTATTGTTTCTACTTCTTCAAAAGTAAACAACATCTCCAACCACTCTTTTTCATCATCTGACATCTTTTTCAAATTATCATCTTTCCAACTTGGTTTCTAAACTTTAGTTTCAGTAAAAAGATCTTCATAAATCCCTGAATATGGTCTTTAATCAGCTCATCATCTTCAACAAGCTCCCCTTCCATCATTAAGTTATCAATAAAATTAAATCTCTTATGGGCTTTGCTTGCTTGTGAAAAAAAATTTGTTTTTTTATCTCCATGCTCTAACCACAAACATCTAGATTTCTGTCTCCAACATATTTTTTCTGATTTTGCTATTTCTGCTTATATCTTTTGATTTTGCTATTTCCTCTAACTCCCTGATGACTTTGTTCCTTTCCACTTCTAATTGCTCATCATTCTGATTATTCCTTAGTGTGATCAATATTTTCTAGTTTTTCCAATGCTTTATTCTTCCTTTATTCTAAATTGCCAAATACTTCCTTGTTCCATTTTGTTAGGTCCGCCTTTAACAATCTCAGGGGTCGTTTGGTTTGGAAATTGTTATCCCGGGATAACTAATTATCCCGGGATGACTTATCCCATATACATGGGTGGGATAATTATCCCGGATAATCTCGGGATAATTAATCCCAGTATTAGTTATCCCGGGATAATAATTTTCAAACCAAACGGCCCCTCAGTTTCTTAGCAAGGACAACATCTGGTCCACCTTAACTATCATATGACTTCCACCATATCTATTAGATCCATAAAACCTTGGTATTCGAACCACATATTTTCAAACTTAAAGTATTCTTTGCCTCTAATCCATTCACCACATTCCAATAAGATAGGACAATGATCAGTTGTTTGGGGAATAACTCTTTGTTTGGTAGCCTTGAAATGCTCATCTCACCTTTTTGAAATAAAAAATCTATCTAATCTAGAAGCCATCTGATTATTACTGCCTTTAAACCATGTAAAAGTTCTCTCATGTAGAGGGAGATCCATCAAGGAAAGATCCTGTATTGCTCCCCAAAATTCTCTCATTGATCTAGTATTACTGGATCTTCTTGTTCCTTCTTCTTCAAATCTAATTACATTAAAATCACCCATAATTGCCCACAATTAGGTTATAGTTCCGTGAACATCTGTCAGCTCTTTCCATAATTTTTTATTTCTTTTCTATCACATGGTCCATATATACCTGTGAATGGATATTGTAGGCCCGAAATCCCCTTTCTCAAGGATTATAGTAACAGAATGATGTCCTACTTCCTTATATGTACATTGCCTTATTCTCTTATCCCAATATACTAGTATTCCCCAACTAATTCCTCGAGCTTCAAATTCAACCCAATTTGTCCATCTAGAGCCACCAGCCTGTTTGATACAAGGAACGTCGATCTTATTTATTTTTGTCTCTGTTAAGCACACGATGCCAGCACTCTATTTTTGAATTAAAGGATCTAACATCCTCCTTTTTTCTATGTCATTCATACCATGTAAATAATCTTCAACATTATTATGCAATTGATGAAGCCTTCTTTCCCTCGCTCCTACCCCGCTTGCTTGACTTACTTCCAAAGCTTACCCTAAATTCCCGCATCTTCTTCACCCTTTCAAGTTCTTTGCTTGGTGAAGTAATCCTCAACGAAGAGGATAGAGATTTTTTGGTCTTAGCACTATCAATATATAACAGCAATTCGAGTAGTTTATCTTCTATCTCCCCTAACTTAATCCCCAATTGCTTGCTAATTCTGACCATGTTCATCTTCACCCATCTGGACGCGTCAATTTTAATTAATTTCTCTTGCATGTTCTCGTGCCGTGGAAGCATAAGTATATTATGGAATACATCAATGCTAGCTTGTTCATCTTTTCTCATCATCATTGAGCCCCATTCGTGTCCAATTCACTATAAGAATAGCTTGTAGAAATTTCTCTAATGCATTTTCTATAAAAAGAAGAAGTATTATCTATTTGGAATTTCCCCAAATTGGCATAACAATCCTTCTCTGTGTAATAAGTGACACCCAATTCCCATGATCCATCTTTAGTTTCACCATGATTTTCTTCACCATCAATCGCTATCCGAGAAAACTTTTATATTTGATTCGCCTCTATTTCAGCCACAAGAGAGTCGATTTGATTTTGCAGCAAGTGGGGTTGTATAGATTTTTTAATACATGGATCTATCTGGATGGGCCTATAAACAAATTCGGTCCTCTTATTATTTCATGGGCCCAAAAAAATTGGTTCTCTGTTTCATTTGGAGCAATTATAATTAGGCCCAAATCTCATGTTGTGTCTCGATGGCCCAATTTCCCAATCCCCTAATTTATTTTTACCTTTATCCACCATGTGTCCCTTCTCAGAATAATATTTAAACTTTTCTCCCCAGTTGGCTTATTAATCACGCGTGTTTCTTTGTTAACCAATCCCAAAACTTCTTCTTCATTGGGACTCGGCAGGGTCAGTTCTTCACCATTAATGCAACTTCTCAAGTTTTGTTGTATTCTCCGACTACTCGCCACCACCTTCCAGCCGAAATCATCCACCCAGGCAGAAAACTCCACCCACAACGGTACTAAAAAGTTAAGATCATTAACATTTTGATCTACTATTGCTAGAAATTCAAAAATCAAAACTCTTCACGTAAATTCTCGCCAATTTCAGTTGGCGTCCGTATCTAGTGTCATCATCTATATCAACAAAACCTCCATAGCGATCACCAATTGCTTTGAATAGATTCTCTGACCAAAGATAAGATGGGAATCCCAACAATTTAATCCAAATATGCATTGGTTTACAGTTTTTCCTATAACATGTAGACACACAGGGAACCACCATTCCAAAACCAAATCCCTGTTATTGAAAACCCATCTTCCTATTTTTATTCTTTTCGCTTCAGTTCTCAAAGAAAATTCAAATAGAAAGTATTCATCATTCAATTCCTTGACCTTCACTTATACGGGTAGCTTCTACGATTTATTGACCCAATTTTGGATGTCTTTCTACGAAGGTGGTTTCAATGTTTCATCTCTAAAGGAACCCAATAGACACATTCGATGGAAGTCCGCCCTACTCCGTAAAGAATTTGCGTCAATATGAAATTTGTTTGGCTCTATCATTTCATCCCTCTCCATTCTAATTTCATCATTAGGCAATCCTTTAATTTGGGCTACCTAAGCATAGCTCCCTCCCCTATTATTCACTTTTGTTTCCTTCGTCTAACTTTTGCTTTAGGATAGAAACTTTGTAATCTCTCCTATAAAATCTCGCCATCCCAGATTGTCTTTGGTCTCAGGAATGAAAATCATCACCTTACTACTCCTTTGACTGCAACTATTTTAATAAACCTTCCCATCATATTGAAATTCTGGAAAATATGGTAAGAATGTAACTGGCTTTGATACCTTCAGTTTCTACAAATTTTCCCTTGTCCCTCAGATGCCAATTCCATGCATTTGCAAATACTCAAAAAATTAAGTTTGTCAACTGTGATCCTGCTGACATCGTTTCTCCTTCTTTCCACGAACTCGAACCAATTATAACTTATCTCCTAAACCTTGATAGTTTTATGGCCAATAACAAAGAAAGAAGATCTACCCATTGCAACTTATTAACTGATTGATATTCCCCTTTCACGTTGCCATATGCTAGTCTTAATTTACCAGGTAAATAAACCTGTTAACAAGGAAAAAGAAGTACCTGATAGAAGATATTAAAAATAGGAAAGCCTGTAGAAAAGAGAGAGAGTCTAGAGAATAGAGGAAGAGAGAGAAATTCACTAGAGAATTATGAATGGAGAGAGATATGGTCAGGGATTGAAATAAATAGATGGAAATGGAAGGCTGCAGAAACCCTAACAGAGAAAACTATTACCATGTTGATAGTTAAAGAGGTAATTTTCCCTTCAAGATATTTCATCTTTTTCTCTAATCTCTAATGAGTCAATTAGTTTATGACTTGTCATTATCCTATTTCATTTTAAATATTATTATCTTTTTCACTATTGAATGCCACATTTAAAAGAACCCCTACGAAAAAAGAAAACCTAAAAGGATAACCAACCCTATCTCAATCTCCTATAGTAACTAGCTACTATGTGTATTATCCATCTCTCTGCTCGGCCCTTACCAACAACCACCCATCTTCTTGTGTCAACTGCCTCCTACTAATTCATCGTTGTCCCCCTCTACACTTCCTACCCCTATATGCCCCCTTCATTGACCTCCATTTCCCCCCTCACTACCATCTATACCTCGATTTCCTATCTCCCTTCATCCCTCTCCTTCTTCCCCAATCTGATTAATAGACTACCATCTCTCCTTGTTTTTCACCAACCCTAGATCCCAACCATTCTTCTTCCACAGTTCAAACCCCCTATGGAAAAAGGCCCTTCCCTTGATTTCTGAGTTGTTTCCTTTTTCTGTCTTCTTTGTACTTAGGGATTTGGCTTCAAATATAGGTAGAACAAAGAAAAATTAGGAAATTATCTTTACTAGATCAAAATACTAAGGAAAATTGAAGATTTAATATGCAGGGTGGGAATGATAGGGGGACAAAGAGCCCAAATACCATATAAGAGGGACCAAATTAGTTTCTATACCAAATAGGGATAATGAAGTTGAGACTACTTCCTCAAAATTATAAGGAAAAACCAAAACCTCAGATCATTTTACCACACTCAGAAGCAACAATCATATTCTGTGGCATATAATTTTGTTAAATGATTGAATGAAAAAAAATGTGATACAGATGATGGCAAGAGCAGAAAAAAATTGGATTGAATCAAAGTAAAATTAAAACAAAGAAGGAAAAAGTGGTAATGCCAATTAGTTTTTGTTCCTTTACTTTCTTAAATTGGAGAAACCAAATTGAGTTGTATGTAATGCACTCAAGATAACAAGTTCGTACCTTGAAAGGAATGTAGGATAGTGATCGAATGCGCTTGTTTTGCTCCTCAAAGCTGATAACCTTGCCAAAGGTCTCAAAAACAATCTTGAATGTGCTATGAGATGTCAGGTATGGAAGCTTCCTCTCATCTGGATAATTTTTAATTAACTCTTCTAATTTCTCAGAGCTATTTCCTTCTCCCCATAGTTTAAAGATTCCTTTTACAAGAATACCTGCACGACAGGCTTATCAATATGTTATTTAGCGTAAACTACTCTTCCAACCTTTCTACAGATAGAGTCATGAGTTTCTAAAGCTACACAATTCAAATTGTTGGGAATAAACCCCACCACAGAAATAAAATTTGCAGTAATATCAGTGAATAACAGCATAGCACCGAGATACGGTAATCAACAAGAATTAACAGGAATAACAAGGACACAAAGATTTTAACGTGGAAAACCCTTTTGAATAAGGGAAAAACCACAGCCCAAGAGGAGCAAAATAATCCACTATGATCAGGAATTTACACTTTGAAGGTCCAAGTATCAACTCTACGAACCACTACACACTGAAAAGAAATAACCCTCTTTTGATTTTTCCACCTCACTATCACTCACACTCTCTATTTTCCTCCCATTGTATGCGAAGTGCTCTTCATTACTCTTGAGAGCTTCTTCACTGTTTGTTACATGAGAACATAAGCTCTATTTGCAGGAGTGGCCAACCTTTGCAATCTCCTAAAAGTACCAAAACAAGCTTTAGCAACTTGTTATTAAAACAAGTTTTAGCAACTTGTTATCAAAACAGTTTATGACAACTTGTTATTTCCTTAGCTTGCCTTTTCTTTTCTATTTTTATTTAATGGGTATGGACCCCATTGATCCCCCTCCAGACCCATTCACCGGAAGGAGATAACACGGGGCTTCTAGTTTGAGTGCATGCTGGCAAGTTCTTTGCACAAGGAGATAACACCGGTCCAGCACAAATAACATATTGCAAGTCCCTTATAACTTGGAAGCGATTCACAAACCGCAATATCACTTGCCAATAAAAGTAGAGTATGAAGAGGCATATACTTAATAGATTCCTCTTTTAAACCTAAGCTTAAAGAGAACTTGAGAATAATAAAATCGCTGAAAGCAACTAACCAAAATAATTCAATAAAAACAAATATTGATGTCTATAAACAAATACATGAAGAGAAGTAATATGAGCAAGGCTTACTACGGTTTGCAACATTTTGGGCGATTTGTTCAGAAGGAAGATTAACAAAGTGAAAAGGAGAGTCGGAATGGTGATGTTTTGGAAGCTTCCATTCAAGTGAATTATTGCTTGTTACACCAAAAAGCTCTGCCAAAAAGACTTTACTTTAGGTTTCCTGTAGTCAAGTAACCTGTGATAGAAGACGCATAGATACCACATCTTCTGCAATCTCTCACTTCAGTGGTGGCGGGATGAATGGGTTTGATACAGCTACTCTTTTAAACCCAAAGGCTAAACCCTGCAATTCCACTTTAAACCCAAAATTTTCAACAGGGAAACCAAAATGAAAGGGGCTTTTTCATAAATAATATTAATTCCTCCCGTTGGTGAATAGTTGTTACAACTTTTGTTTGCATTCCATTTTAAAAAATTATTAATTAGAGGTAATTCATTTATTACTAACTAGTATAACCGCACGGGTTACATTTGATTATTTAAAATTAAATAATTTTATCTATTATAAAAAAATTTAATGAAATGTAAATTATTTAAATCACTTTTTAAGCATTTTTTATACGTTAATATAATAATATAAACGTAAATATATATATTTCTAGTATAAGAACATATATAATTTATCACTAGAAGTTTCAAGTAGTTAATGTATAATATAATTATAAATTGCAATCTTCTTTAATTTGCAACTTCAACAAAGATTTGTCATGTGAAATGGTTCTCATGACATAACCGAAAGCAACAAAATGAACATTGAATTTACTAATCACAAGGTATATATATGATTTGTAAATTATGAAACTAATATCTCTTGGATTTTCTGAAGTTCCTTTTTATAAAATGACAAGTGAATCTTTCATTTCATAATATGAGGTGATTGTAGAAACATTCTATTCTCCTATTCTAATTATAAAAAAAAGGAATAATTGTTGTTACACATTATATACTAAATGGAAGTCAAAAAATTATAAATAAACTATCCATATTGATTTATCTAATAACCATTATGAATAATTATAAATATTGAACTCACTTTTTAAATATTTTTCACACTTTAATATAATAATATAAACGTAAATATATATTTTAGTATAAGCACATATATATTTTATCACTAGAAGTTCCAAGTAGTTGATTTATAATATAATTATAAATTGCAATCTTCTTTAATTTTCAACTTCAACAAAGATTTGTCATGTGAAATGGTTCTCATCACATGACCAAAAGCAACAAAATGAACATTGAATTTACTAATCACCAGGTATATATATGATTTGTAAATTATGGAACTAATATCTCCTGGATTTTCTAAAGTTCCTTTGTATAAAATGACAAGTGAATCTTTCATTTCATAATATGAGGTGATTGTAGAAACATTCCATTCTCCTATTCTAATTATAGAAAAAAGAATAATTGTTGTTACACATTATATACTATATGGAAGTTGAAAAATTATAAAGGAATTACCCATATTGATTTATCTAATAACCATCATATATATTTATAAATATATATATATTAATATATATATATATATATTCTACCTTTATTACCTGGTAAATGTTAGGAGGTGCGCCACCATGCTGCCCCACTTATGATCTTGCCTTGAATCTTCCAGTTAGTGGTGGTCTATTGTTATAGTATGCTGCTTACCAGTTATGCCAAAGAGAAGAATATGAAGGATTGATCCTATTCACTACTAATCGTGCAGTTTCCTTCCAATGATAAGACTTTTGGGCAGTGAAAGTGGTCTTCCACTTTATCAGTTGGAGTTCTAATAGTAGGAGCGCCAAGGTAAGACCTCGCAGCCATTGAGATATATCTAGTGGAAATGCCAGTTTTCGGATATATTGGCGGATCTTGGATTTTCTTCCGGGGGTTTAAAAAATAAAAATATAAATTTGTGAATGAGCCAACAAAATATAATTTCAAGGGATGCAATAATATATAGTCTATAGGTACAAAATACTTAAACTTGAATAGGAGTAATTAATAAGTAAAGCAATAAAGTTAGACATTTAAAATGTGTCAACTAGAACTAGGGTGCTACGTAAATAAAAAGTTAGCCATGTATAATATATCATACTAGAACTAGAGTGCAAAGTAAAAACTCCAAAAAGAGATCACTGCCAATACTTCTCAAGCGCATTTACAATGCCACTCAATGAGGTTTCATTGCTTGAAAAGACAAAATAATATTATCAGTTAAAACATTATTAAACATAGCTTTTCCATAAAAGGAACCATGCAACCGCTCAAAAAGTCATCGTTCATTCTATTCCATAACTCATTCTTAATAAACTTCATTAATGAAAAGGATCTTTCAATAGATGTAGTGGCAACTGGCAGAAGCAAAACAAATTTCACCAAACGAAATATAAAAGGATAAAAAGAATGCTTTTTTTGTTTGAACCAATCTTTTTGAAAGATCACAAAGCACATTTAAATTGGAGAACCTTTTATCGATGTCACGAACATCAATAATGTAATTTGTAAGTTGATTCTCAAGTGCACATATATTAAGTTCATCAAAGTCATCAGGATATAATTCAGTCATTCTTATTATTTTTTGGATGTCAAAACTTGAAACTGAGTCTACTGGATTCAAACAAGTAACACCATGAAGCAACTCAATTGTCACCTCATCAAAATGATCATTAAGTTCTTGCAATCGCCAATCAATTATTTTACAAAAAACTTTAACATAATAATGATGAAAGATAGTATAGTCAGCAGGTTTGAGTCATGATCTTCCAGAGTTAACATACAACTCATAAAAAGCAGGTACCATGATGTTATGTTTGATACAAAATATAGACACCTCAAAAATAAACAGATCCCATTTATTATCTTTCCTTAACTCTTCCAACCTTTTCTTGGCTATATTAACAAATAGCATGACATTTGCAATATCTTGCTCCTTTTTTGTAAACATATACTATGACTGTTTGTAATTTCTAAAATTTCTTTTATCAAATGCAATATGAATGCAACATCTTACATTTGAGCAGCTCTAATATATCTTGTATCCCTAGATCTTTCATCCAAATAATATGCAGTTTCAATAATATTACTAAGTATATCCATAATTATATCAAACTTAGGAATAAAATTATTAAAATATTTGAACTGAGTTTCCTAACGAGTATCACAAGCCCTAGAAATACCAAATTCTTGATGCAAGCCTTACCAGTTTCAAGCTCACCCATATCAAAAGTCTTCTAAATTTTTGTTTAATAAGATTCTCTATATTCATCCATACGTTTATAAGAAGCTTCTAACGAATTAAAAATATCTAAAACCAAGTGCACAAGTTCTCCTACTTGAAGACATCTTTTAGAAACACCAACAAAAGTCGATTGAAGTTGATGAGCAAAACAATAAATGGAATAAGTCTATTTAGTTTCTTTCGTTATCAACATCTTAAACCATTGAAATCACCTTGCATATTACTTTCTCCATTATAGCATTGTCCACGCACATAAGATAAAATCAAGGAATTTTGAGAAAGTAAATTGATAATTGTATCTTTTAGAGATAAAGCACTGGTATTTTTTACATGAATAATATAACACCCTAAATTTTTACCTCTAAAAATTTGTAGAGTTTTGAGCTCACTATCTAGGGTACAACTTAGGTGACGGGTCGTGAAGACTCCTCTTGAGTCGTATGGCTCTAATCTTTATCGGACTAGTAAGTTATCCATGGTTTCTGCTGAGGTCACAACTTGGACCTCATGAGTTGTAAGGTGAGACTTGGGACCAAACCAGTGAGATGGCCCAAGGTTATTGTCTTGGTAATGACTAAGACTCTATGAGCCGTAGGGTGTGACTCGTGACCATGCCAGTAAGGATGCCCTGCGTCACTGCCTAGACTATGAGTCTAGACAACAACTCGTACCCAGTCGTGACGTAACTGTAGTGACTAGCAACAGTTTTTCTTGTGTTTTATTTAAGAGCACTTTGATTTTTTTCTCTTTTCGTAATTGTAATCCACGACCTAAAGTACCCTAAGGGACCCATAACTCCCTATTTCTCAATCTTAAAATACTCTAAAACTCTCTCAAATCCATAAGTTAAGAACAAGCTAGAGTTTCTAAGGATTTGTCTCTTAGAGCTCCAATTAGTGACTTTCCTCCATAATTATCAATACTTTCAGGCATGTGTCTCTTTCCCTAAACTTATTTTGTTAAAAACATATGTTTAGAATTGTTTTTCATATGATTAATTAATGGTTTTGGAAATTAGCTTGAGGGCTTTTGAATGTTATTGATGGAATTGCTTTTCCCATGGTTTTTGTGAATCATTCATGTTTTTAAATTGATAGTTTTTGAACTTATTGGGTGCATGGGCAGGGTAAATAAGAATAGGGATCGTGGATTGCATGGGCATGGTAAATGGGAATGGGGGTCGTGGATTCCCCCGAATAAATGGATTTGGAATTTAAATCGGTAATAACCTCAATCCACCTTATGAAATTGGCTTTGAAACTTAAGTATATGCATATCGTAATCGTTTTTGGAACTATTGCACTGCATAAAAGGCTGATGGAACATTTATGGTTTTAAATCAAACCTTGGGGGTCATGGATTCCCTTAAGTTAATGAATAATTAACATTGAACCTCTAGGGTTGTGGATTCCCTCATATGATGAATAATTAGAGCTTGTGGGGTTGTGGATTCCCCTAAGTGATGATAATTAGAATGACATGTTGATAATAGCTTGCAAGATTAGTTAGTATGACGATACCAATGGGTTATGCCTTAATGGATGATTATTGGTCAATGAATGGGAATGTGTAAATATTTTAAATACACTTAAAGGGGGTTGTGTAGTTAAACCCGTAAAAGTGAAGGTCCCGAGGGACTGATATTGGGAACCCACGTGTAACACCCCGAAAATAGGTCCCGAGACATCACACGGTGCTTAAGACTACGATTAGACTTAAGCTAGCCTTGTCTTCCTTCTACTAAATTTGAAGCTCAAAATAGATGAAATAAAGATATATAATCAAAGCTAAGATGCGGAATTCTATCTGAGCTAACTGAAATTATCTGAATATAATATCTAAAAAATACTAGACTTAAGAGTCTGATCAATCAATACTAGTCTAGCAGTCCAACAAGCCTCTACTACTAATAACTAGAGAGTCACAAGGACAAACCCCCAGCTGACTTAAAATGTTTGAAAATACTGAACATTGATACTAATAAGCTGAAAAACTGAAGGACTGGGTCCCCAAGCTATGAGGACTCACCAACTGTCAGGATGCAAATAGAGATGCCCCAAAATAACTCACGCTACTGAAACTAAGCACCTGAACCTATATTACGAGATAATGTAGCACATAAAAATATATGTGGATCAGTACTTTTGGATTGTACTCAATATATGGGGGTGAATACATAAGTAAAACAATGTATCAACATCATTATAATTTGTAACATAATGCATGCTAAATATAGATGACTCATATAAGCTTGAATAACTGAAAACTGAGAATCATGATAATGAATAGCAAAATTTATTGTATAAATGTAGCGAGTCATAGAATTTAGTTTCTAAAAGCTGTACTGGTGTTCTGTCTGAAAATTAGGCTGTCTAAGTATAGAAAGGACTCACTTTTATACCTAATTTCTAAAAACTAAAATCTGTAGCTAATGTCTTTTATAAAGCAGCATCTGAAAAAAGTTGTGAGCCTTAAACTTAGTTCTAAAAGTTTTCCTGTTATTCTTAGTTGTAGGCTGAAGGGAGGTTCGTCTAACTGACATAAACCATGTGAGCTAAAATGGGGTCCAATGTCTAGTTTCCTTATGGGAAAACCACATGCTGGGGAAAGATGTCATGATCTTGCCAATGAGGATAACCTAATCTAAGTGATCACATCTATAACTGTCATCCATATAGAAATGGGAATAATCTCATAATTTGTATCTACGTTGGCTCGTAGTTCTGGAGCATGTAAACATGTACAACTCGGTGCTAAATACTACTCCCTTTAATCAGTGTGTGCTCATTCTGTAGCAAATCCACTTTAAAAATTTGTGTAATGATTTAAAATGAAAACGAATTGTATATCTATTAATTAAAACTATAACTGAGACTGTAAAGTGGATTCCATGTCTAAGCTAAGATCAAAAGATCAAATCGATATCAAAATCTAAAAATAACAAGTCATGGAATGCTTAAACCACAGTCATTCTTGAAATATCAACATACAAACTATGGCTTAATAACCCATACATCAAATTCTTTTCAAATCATCATAAAGTTCATGCTTGATAATGAGAATGATGATAATTCAATTTTAAATCTGGAAATTTATATCATAATGAAAATATGAAAGTAAACATGCAACTCGACATCTAAATCACTTGTAATCTCATAATCTTGCAAATAGCAATATTGGGTATGAACCCTAATTTGAATCTCATATAAATTCATAAAAAAAATCAACTTTAAAACTAATTTTGGGCACAAGGATGAAAGAATTACCCTTGCTCATAATCCCACATAACTTAATTGATGAAATAGATGAAGAAACTTGACTTTGAATTTCCTATTGATGCTCTTGAAGATTGTTTCTTGAAGTTCTTAAATTAGGAACCTTGAATTTGGATTTTCTTTGAAAAAGAATGGTGAAATGTTGGATTATCTTGAAGTTGAATGTTGAAGCCTAGGGTTTTCTTGGAGAGCAATTTGATGAATAATGGGTATAAGAGGCTTAGAATAGGTTTAATCTTTTGTTTTTCACGATTTAGGGGCTTGGAAAAAGACTAAGTTGTCCTTTGAAAATTCAAGTTCGAAACTGGACTTAAGGACTCACCGCGATGTAGTGAGTGGGTTATCGAGATACCCACCACGACATGGTGGAATCGCGGTGACTCACTATTTTCTTACAAATGCTGATTTGGGCATCACCGCAACTTGGTGAGCTCTTCATCACGAAATCCACCGCGATGTGGTGCAATTACGGTGGCTCTCTGAAAACTATCCATTGCTAATTTGACCTCCACCACGATGTAGTGGCCTCCTCACCACTATACTCACCACGATGCAGCCTAATCATGGTGAGCTGCTGCCTTGCCAGTCTAATGCAATTCAAAACTCGTCTAAAAAACCCAAAACTTATCTAAGACATACTACTTACAACCCTGAATGTCATTCAACTCAGAAATCATCAACTCAGATCCCGAAAGTTCAACTTAAAAATCCTCGAAGTTACAGTGAGTCAAAAATGACTAAATCCCTCAATGCTTAGCTTTATTTTCGGGTTCTAAGTGCGATAAGCACATACTAAGGACTGAACTGAGCTAAGAACGTATGGGGTATTACAATATCTCCCCCTTAGAAACATTCATCCTCGAGTGAGACTAATTAAACTAAAGATACTAAGGAACTAAGGCTATATGCTGGCATGCAAATCTGAAACAAACTGCATGACTGAATCTAAAACATACTGAGTGACTGAACTGATCTGTGAATGCATGAATTTACATAAATATAAATATATGGCTGAATCTGAGATTGGAAAAGAATTGAATTAAGAAAGACTGTTACCTTTGGCTAAATCTGAGATCGTGGAGAAGAGATGAGGATACTTGGTACGCATGTCTGCTTGTGCTTCCTAAGTAACACCCTCAACAGACTGATTTCATAACAGAACTTTGACCAAGGGAACTTCTTTGTTCCTTAGTCTACGGATCTGATGATCAAGAATCTCTACTGGAATTTCTTTGTATGAAAGGATATTCTAAATATCTGTGCTTTCTAGAGAAATTACAATGAGAGAATCATCCATGCACTTCTTCAATAAGGACACATGGAACACTGGATAAACTGATAATAAGTCTGAGGGTAGCTCAAGCTCATATACTACCTTCCCCACACTACTCAAAATCTTGTAGGGGCCTACACATCAGGGACTAAGCTTCCCCTTTTTGCCAAACCTCTTCACCCCCCTTCATGGGTGAAACCTTTAAATACACAAGATCATCTACTTAAAACTCAAGATCTCTCATTCTTACGTTTTCATAAGATTTATGACGACTCTGAGATTCTTTCAATCTCTCTCGAATCAACTGAACTTTCTCTATGGTTTCAAACACCATATCTGACCCAATCAAAGTGGCCTCACCTACTTTGAACCAACCAATTGGTGATTTATATCTTCGCTGATAAAAAGTCTCAAAAGGGGCCATCTGAATACTAGAATGGTAACTGTTATTGTAGTCAAACTTGATCAATGGCAAGTGGTCATCCCAACTGCCTTTGAAATCAAGAACACAGGCCCTCAACATATCCTCTAAGGTCTGAATGGTCCTCTCCGCCTGACCATCTGTCTACGGATAAAAAGTTGACTAAGATGAACTTGGGTACCAAGACCTCTGAAAGGATTTCCAAAACTGAGAGGTAAACTAAGTACCCCTATCTGAGATGATGGACAAGGGAACTCTATGCAATTTAACCAACTCTCTGATATTCAGTTTAGTATAATCTTCAGCTATGTAGGACATGTGAACTGGCAAGAAATGGGCTGATTTGGTCAATTTGTCTACAATAACCCAAATCGAATCATGCTGGCGATGTGAATGGGGTAATCCAGTCACAAAGTCCATATTCACCTCTTCCCACTTCCAAGTAGGAATACTAAACTCCTGAAATGTGTCACCAGGTCTTTGGTGCTCTACCTTAACCTATTGGCAAGTTGCGCACTTAGCTACAAACTCTGCTATATCTCTCTTTATACCGCTCCACCAATAGACTTCCCATAAATCGCGGTACATCTTGGTGGCTCCTGGATGAATGGAGTAACGCATACTATGCGCTTCTACCATAATCCACTGCCTAAAATCATCAACATATGGCACACACAATCTACTTTGGTACCTCAACATACCATCTCCCCCTTGGGAGAAAACCTCTACTTTTTGGTCTTTAACTGAACCCTTCAGCTTGACCAAACTAAAATCCTTATCCTGCTTCTCTTTCACTTAAAAAACTAGAGAAGATTCTGAACTACTCTGAACCCAAATGTCACCTTCAGCTAAGTGAACCAACCTCACACCTAATCTAACTAACCGGTGAACTTCTTAAACTAGTTCTCTCTTATCATTATCCATATGAGCAACACTGGCCATAGACAATCTACTAAGGGTATCTGTCACTACATTAGCCTTGCCCGGATGATACGACATACTCATATTATAATCCTTCAACAATTCTAACTACCTTCTATGATGAAGATTTAACTCCCTCTGAGTAAACATATATTGTAAGCTTTTATGATCCATAAACACATCAACATAACCCCATAAGATAGTGCCTCTAGATCTTCAATGCAAATACAACAACTAACACAAGGTCATGGGTAGGGTAGTTCTTTTAATAAGGCTTAAGCTGTCTAGAGGCATAGGCTATAACCTTACCTCTCTACATCAAAACACTACCCAGACTAATTCTAGAGGCATTATAATATACGATAAACCCATCTGTACCATAAGGTAATGCTAAAACTGGTGCTGAGGTGAGTCGAGTCTTCAACTCCTGAAAACTCTTCTCACAGGAATCTGACCACTGAAACTTAACTTTTTTCTGAGTTAATCTAGGCATGGGGGATGCAATAGAAGAAAACCTTTCAACAAAATATCTATAATAGCTAGTAAACCTAAGAAACTTTGGATGTCTAATGGAGAGATAGGTCTAGGCCTATTTCTTACTACTTTTGTCTTTTGGGGATCAACTCTAATACCATCACTGGAAATAATATGACCGAGGAAAGCAACTGATCTTAGACAAAATTCACATTTGCTGAATTTGGCAAACAATTGGTGATCTCTTAGAGTTTGCAACACAATTCTTAGCTGGTTAGTCATCGTCACTAAGAGAATAAACAAGAATATCATCAATAAAAACTATGACAAACGTGTCCAAATACTGTTTGAACACTCTATTTATCAAGTCTATGAAGGCTGCTGGGGAATTAGTAAAAGCAAATGACATAAATAGAAACTCAAAATAACTATAACGAGTTCTAAAAGATGTTTTTGGAATATCACATCCCCTTACTCTATGCTGATGATAGACGAATATAGGATCTATCTTGGAGATTTAACTTGCACCTTGGAGTTGGTCGAATAAGTCATCAATCCTAGGAAGAGGCTATTTGTTTTTCACTGTGACTTTATTCAGCTGATGATAGTCAGTGTAAATTCACAAAGAACTATCTTTCTTTTGCACAAATAGGATGGGAGCTCCCCACGACGAGACATTGCGCCTTATGAAACCTTTATCTAAAAGATTTTTGAGTTGCTCCTTTAACTCTTTAAGATCATCTAGAGCCAAATGATATGGAGGAATTAAGATGGACTGAGTATCAGGAAGAAGATCAATACCGAATTCTATTTCTCTATCGGGAGGTACCCATGGTAAATGTTCAGGAAAAACTTCCAGAAACTCATTGACTACACAGACTGACTAAATTGTTGGAGCCTCAAACTTAATGTCTTTGACTTAAACTAGATGATAAATGAAGCCTTTAGAGATCAACTTTCCAGCCTTAATATATATATAGATGAAATGAATCTTAGGAGACAATGAATTACCTTCCCACTTAAAGACTGGCTCATCTAGAAACTGAAACTTCACCACTCGGATGCGACAATCTATAGATGCATAATATGAATGGATCCAATCCATACAAAGAATAAGGTCAAAGTTGACCATATCTAACTCTATTAAATCTGCTAACATAATTTTATGAAGGATTGTGATAGGACACTTTCTATAAATCTATTTGGCAATAATTGACTCACCCACTGCGGTAGAAACTAAAAATGGATCAGAGATCTTTTTAGGACCTATTTCTAAATTTACTGCACCTAGTGGGGTCACATAAGAGAAACTCGACCCAGGGTCTAACAACACATAAACATCAAGATGAAAGACACAAAGAATACCAGTAACAATATCTGGTGAATCCTCCTGCTCCTGATGGGATGGTGAAACATAAAACTAATTCTGGTGTTCACCACCACAGGTACTAGATGATATGCCCTGGGGAGGCATTGGAAGACCTAGAGGAGCTGGTGTGCTAGTAGCCTGGGTCTGGAGATGAACATCCCTGTTTCCCTGCTTAGCATGTGGACACTCTTAGATTCTATGACCCAACTTACCACAACCATAAAAACATTTCTGTCCCAACAAGCACTCACCAAGATGATTATTACCACACTTTGCACATGGAGGATAACTAGGTTTTCCACTCACACTATTCTTAGATCTGGACATAGAAGTCTTACCCCAATACTTTTATCTAGCTCTAGAAGCGGGAGGGCTAGCTGAAGATGGCGCTGGCATAGATGAATGATACTGAAATTGCAAATGATTTCCCCCCAAGCTTTATCTGGCTATATTCAAACTACCTAGTTCTAGCCTTCTTATTTTCCCTCTCTCTTTCTTTTAACTTTTCTGCCTTAATCTACTGGGCATTAATCATTAACCTAGAAAGATCCATGTCCCCATAAGCATGGAAATCTTACACTTCATGACTACCATACCAGATACTCCAATAACAAACTTACTCATACTCACCCTAGGTTCAGCCATTGTATTAGGGGAATATTTAGACCACTGGTTCAACTTAAGGCAGTACTCCTTCACTTTTATTAAGCCCTGGCTTAGGTTTATAAACTCCTCTATCTTACCTTCTTTCATTTCATGCAGAAAGAACCTATCTAAAAATGTATTCTAAAAAACCTACCAACTCATAAAAGCTGCATTCTCACCTCTACCATTCTTCCACATAACCACCCAATCACACACTATATCCTTCAATCTATAAGATTCCAACTTTACACTCTCTTCTTCAGCAACATGCATAATCTGAGCGATCTTTTTCACCTCCTCTAAATAAAGTTATGGGTCTTCTCCTACTTTTAACTTGAAAAACTCTAACAGATTTATTCTCATAAAGTCTTAGATTCTGGCTACTACTAAATCACCATTCTACTGAAGTGGGACTACTGTCTAATGGTTGCCCTAAATATTATATGTCACAGCTTGGTACAATGCCTAAAAGAAAGCCTAAAATTCAACATGGGATACATTTTTATTTAGAGGGTTAGCAAGTTGGGGTTGATGGTTATCATTTCTATGGGAGTTAGCTCGATGAGGAGGCATATTCAATTGTTACGCAAGAGCACAAGTTAAAAGAAAATAGAGATACTGTAAGCATGATAGATCATGAATGAAAGAGATAATTTCCTAAAAGAAAATATCCCATAGTCTTTTTTTCATAAATGTGATGCACTTCATACCCATGATTAAGACTCTATGTAACATGGCTTGTCTGACTCCCTAGGACTTTTATAACCTTAGCCTATGGTACCAAATTAGTAATGCCCCCAAAATAGGTCTCAAGATATCATACGATGCTCAAGACTGTGAGTAGCCTTAAGCTAACCATGTATGCCTAAATTTAAAGCTTAAAATAGAGAAAATAAGGATATATAATCCAAGCTAAGATGTGGAATTTTGTTTGAGCTAACTGAAATTATCTGAATATAATATCTGAAAATACTATACTTAAGTGTTTGATCAATCAACACTGGAAATCCGAATCATATCTAGTAGTCTGACAAGCCTCTACTACTAATAATAGAGAGTCACTGGGACAAACCCCTAGCTGACTCGAACTGTCTGAAACTACTGAACCATCTATACTAATATGCTAGAAGGACTGGGTCACCGAACTATGAGGACTCACTAACTATCAGGATACAGATAGAGATGCTCGAAATCACTCACGCTGCTGAACTGAGCACCTGAACCTACATTATGAGACAATGTATTACATAGATGTATATGTAGATCAGTACTTCTAGATTATACTGAGTATATGGAAGTGAATGCATAAGTAAAATAATGTCTCAACATCATTATAATTTGTAACACAATGCATGCTAAATATAGATGACTCACATAAGGTTGAATAACTGAAACTTTAGAATTATGATAATGAGTAGCAAAACTTACTGTATAAATCTAGTACGTCATAACATTTAGTTTTTGAAAGCTGTACTAGTGTTCTATCTGAAAATCAGGCTATTTAAGTATAGAAAGGACTTACTTTTATATCTAAAATCTGAAAACTAAAATCTATAGATAATTTATTTTATAAAATAACATCTGAATAAAGTTGTGAGCCTTACATTTAGTTTTAAAGTTTTTTTGTTATTCTTTTCTTTCAGTTGTAGGGAGGTTCTTCTAACTGGCATAAACTATGTGTGCTAACATAGAGTCCGTCATCTAGTTTTCTTATGGAAGAACCTTATGTTTGGGAGAGGTGTCATACTCTTGCCAGGGAGTATAACCTAATCTAAGTGATCACGTCTGTAACTGTCATCCATATAGAAATGGGAATAATCTCATAATCTGTACTGACATTGGATCATAGTTCTGGGACATGTAAACATGCCCAACTCGATGCTAAATACTACTTCCTTTAATCTGTGTTTTTATTTTGTAGGAAATCCACTTTAAAAAAATTGTATTGTGGGTTAAAATGAAAAATAACTATATATTTGTTAATTAAATCTGTAATTGAGATTGTAAAGTGGATCCATGTCTATTCTAAGATGAAAAGATCAAATCTTTATCAAATTTGAAAAATAATTAGTCTTGAAATGCTTAAAGTATAGCCATTCTTGAAATATCAACATACAATCTAGGGCTTAATAACCCATGCATCAAATTCTTATCAAATCATTATAAAGTTCATGCTTGATAATGAGAATATTGATAATTTAATTGGAAATCTGGAAATTTATATCATATGCATGAAAATACGAAAGTAAATATGCAATTCGACATCTAAATTACTTGTAATCTCATTATCTTGCAAATAGTAATATTGGGTATGACCCTAATTTGAATCTCATGTAAATTTATATAAAAAATCAACTTTAAAACTAATTCTGGGCACAAGTATGAAAGAATTATCATTGTTCATAACCCCATATACCTTAATTGATGAAATAGATAAAGAAACTTGATTTTGAATTCCCTATTGATGCTCTTGAAGAATGTTTCTTGAAGTTCTTGAATTGGGAAAGTTGCATTTAGATTATCTTTGAAAAAGAATGGTGAAATCTTGGATTATCTTAAAGTTGAATGTTGAAGCCTAGGGTTTTCTTGGAGAGCAATTTGATGAATAATGGGTATAAGATGCTTCGAATAGGTTTAATCCCTTATTTTTCATGATTTAGGGGCTTGGAAAAAGACTAAGTTACCCTTTGGAAATTTAATTTTGGAATTGGAGTGTCGTTTAAGGCCTTACTACGATGCAGTGAGTGGGTCATTATGATACCCATTATGACATAGTGGAATTGCGGTGACTAACTATTTTCTAACAAATACTGATTTGGGGATCACCGTGATATGGTGAGCCCTTCATCGAGAAATCCACCATGATGCGGTGCAATTGCGGTGACTCTCTGGAAACTGACCATTGCTGATTTGACCTCCACCGCGATGTCGTGACCTCCTCATCGTTATACTCACCACGATGCGACCTAATCACAATGAGTTGCTGACTTTCCAGTTCGAATGCGATTCATACCTTATCCAAAAACTCCAAAACTTACCCAATACATACTACTTACTCCCCTAAATGTAATTCAACTCAAAAGTCATCAACTCGAAGCCTGAAAGGTCAACTTAAAATCCTTAAAGTTTACAGGTAGTCAAAGTTTATTAAATCCCTCAACTCTAAGCTTTATTTTGAGGTTCTAAGTTATATATGCACATTACTAAGGGTTGAGCTGAGCTAAGAACATACGGGGTATTACACCATATTTATCGGTGTAAGGGTTGATCTTAATGACAGTGTGCTTGTGTCATACTTTATATATTTGTATCCTAGATTGACGAAGGGTCATGGATTCCCCAACCTTTCTTGATGCTCTGATTTGTGCGGCTAACATACATTGGGACCCTTTCAGTAGGGTGAGAGTTGGACCCATATAGCTTGTGGGTATTTAGATGATGGTTTGAGCTATGCAGTCCATGTTAATGCATAAATCTCATGCTAAGACTTGTTCTCTATCCTTGCATATTATATATATGTATATGAATGTGTGCATATGGTTTTGAAATCATTTTGGACTAATTAATCATGACATTATTTGGTTTCTTTCCTGAGTTACATACTAGCGCTCACCCTGCTAACTATCCCCGACTGTTGTATCCCTACTCGATGTAGGATTTGAAGGAACTTCTATTTCATTACGTAATGGTAGGTGATTTTTTAATTGTCTGAGAGTCATCTTTGAAGTGGTGATCTTCCATTCTTAGAAAGGCCCTCATTTTATGGTCTTCTTTTTACTTATGACCTTAACTATTTTGATGGGATTTTGGCTATGGTCGGGGGCATGTCCTAACTTTGATTGATATTTTATTTCTTAGAGGCTTTTGTGGACAGGATGTGGGTGGATTTGGTATTATGGATTCTCATATCTTATTTAGTTAATTTATCTATCTTGTTATATATTTAGAACTCTGTGTTATATTGTTATATGTTTGGAACTCAGTTCTATCTTGTTATATATTCAAAACTCAGCTCTATCTTGTTATATGTTTGAAATTTATCTATTGCTAGTTTTATATTTTTTGTTGGCTAGGTTAATGGAGGTGCTCTCCAATACTTGGCAGACTTGAGATACCCATCACGACTAGGCTCTAGTTCAGGTCATGACAAACTTGATATCAGAGCGTAGGTTCATAGTTATTGGGTGTCCAAAAAGTCATGTCAAGTAGTCTCTTTTATGGGTGTGTAGCATGATACACTTACAAGGGAGAGGATATGAGGCATTTCGGATTTTTTTTCATTTCTTATGATCTATTTTAGTCTATAGAGTCTAAGGTCTTGAAAACTCCTCTAATTTTGTTTGTTCGTATTTCAGATCACGCCTATTTGAAAAACTGATGCTCGTGGAAACTCCTTTTCCTCCTTGAGGATAATATGGATGGAACTCGCCCTGTTTATGGAGTTTAGACCCGATCTAGGGTCCCACGCTCCCAGCTCTTAATTTTACTGCCCCTCGTAGAGTTCTACCAGTTCCTACCAATCCTCCTGAAGCTTCTTGGGCTGATAATATTCATGACCCACCACCCCAACGAGATATTTCCAATGCTGAGTTCTGTCAATATATTCATCTGCTAACTTTGTTGGAGACTAAGATCATTATCCTAACCATGTTGGTTCTGTTACCCTATCTTCTGAGGTTATTAGAGTTGGCCAATTTATGATATTGAATCCTCTTACCTTTACTGGCTCAAAGGTTGAGGAGAATACTTAATGTTTTATGGATGAGATGTAAAATATTTATAAGGTGATGCATGTCACTAACTCAAAAGGTGTGGAATTTACTGTATATCAAGCATACTAGTGGTATGAGGTGTGGGGGCAGTTAAGAGGTGATGATACAAAGCTAGTTGTATGGGATGAGTTTTCGAATGCCTTTCTTAATCATTTCTTTCCTTAGGAGTTGAGAAAGGCCAAAGTTGAGGAGTTTGTGAACTTAAAGAAAGGAAGGATGATTGTGAAGGAGTATGCTTTAAAATTCCACTCACTCTCTCATTATGCCATGAAAAGTGTGTCTATTACGATGGTGAGAATAAGGATGTTTGCTTCAGGTTTGTCTTGGGACTTGGTACTTGAGTGTAAGGTGGTGATATTGAATAATGACATGGATATCTCTAGGCTGGTGGTGTGTAAGTAGCAGGTTCAAGATGAAAAGAAGAAACAAGTAGAAATGGAAGAGAAGCAAAATAAGAAGTTCAAAAATTTAGAGTAGGGTGGAGGCCAGTAGAACGATAGTAGAGATCGTAGGCAGTGTGGAAAGAAGAGGACTTGGGGAAACTTAAGTTCATGTTCTATGAATAGTGCCTTATATCCTAAGACATCTGGTGATCATCAATTTTAGACTGGCAGTGGGTTTAGGGCACAAGGTACCCAGTCTTAGGTTAGTAAAGCCCAGTTAGCCCCATCTTATCCTCTTTGTCGTTTTTGTAGACAACTTTATCATAGATAGTGTGATGAGGGAAGAAATAGGTGTTATAATTATGGTCAAATGGTGCATTTGAAATAACACTATCCAACTAAGGTTGCTTTTGGAGATAATAAAGTTCCATTTGCTACTTCATTAGCTCATGCACCAAAGGGTGCTACTTCTGGTATTGACACTAGTCGAAATTGTCTTTATGATCTTGCCACCTATCAGGAATCTGAGGCATCAACTAATGTTATCGCTGGCACGTTAAAACTTTTATCTCGTAATGTGTATTATCTGCTTGACCCGGGGTCCACCCTTTCTTATATGACCCCTTATGTGGTTGTTTATTTTGGTTTTGGTCATGAGAGTATCTCTGATCCCTTCTCTGTGTCTACCCCAATAGGTGATTCTATTGTAATAGAAAGCTTTATAGGTTTTGGGTGGTATCTATCAATGGTAGAAAGATATTGGTGGATCTGATAGAGTTGGATATGGTAAACTTTGATATGATTTTAGGAATGGATTGGCTCTATTTATGCTATGCTTCTCTAGGTTGTTGGAATCATTGTAATGACTCGAGACTACCCTCTAGTCGTTACAAGGTGGTTACAACCTCAAAGGACCGCAAACTAACCCATGACTGATATCTATTGTGAACACTGAACAATAATACTGAATAAATACAGAAAACAGGTTGAAAGGCCATAAGGTTTAAATTCTGAAATAATGATAAATAACAACATCTGATGAAACATCTATTTCTAAAATACTATTTGAACTAGTCTAGTCTGAAAGCCTCTAACTGAACTATCTGAATATGGAGTTAATGGGACAAGCCCCCAACTAACTCTATCTACTACAATACTGAAACTACTAAAATGCTTAAATAAAAGCATTTCCTCGATAGATGAGAACTCACTGCTAAATCTGCAACTGCTGACTGGATTTGTCTAAGCACAGTCGGGAAACCTGAGCATCTGAACCTATGATATAAGACATCATAGCACAAATAAAGAGTATGCGTCAGTATATGGAATGTACTGGTATGCTAGATGAGGTAAGGCTGAATGCAAGGGCTCATATGCATGAACAGTAGCTGACTAAATAATATAGAATAACTGAATATAAGTATGTGGACAATTGAAACTATTGTAAATACTAAGTATGCAATACTATACATATATGTATACCGTAACTGAGCTTTTCTGAATCTAAGTATAAGTTATGTTACTGATTAACTGATAATCTAAAGTTATTGATAATTGAATTACTGATACTGATTGACTGTGTCTTACAGTCTTGATTCTGTAAAACTAAACTGAGTTCTAAACTGAAGACCGAAGCTGAAATTGTGGGTGGTAATCATCTAATTGACATGACCCTCTCTGAACTGGTTGGAGTCTAACCTGTAACCCCAAATGAAAGGGTGTTAATACTGTACCACGAGTACTAACACAAGAAAACCAGGATTCCAAGCCTAACTAACGGGTGAAACCTGGGCAGAGCCAAGCCTAATCTGACGGGTGACCCCTGGGAGGTAGTCAAGCCTAATCTGATGGGTGACTCCCCATCCTACACTGGCTATGCAGTTCTGGAGTATAGGGACTACTGCTAATGACTCTGCCTATCTGATGGGGAAGCCGTTATCCTTGCACTTGCTTGGTGCTAAATCCTACTCCAAACTGAATAGACAGTGACCTATTGTACTGGACTGATTTCACTGAGTTTTCTGAGTGCTATAACTGACTGAGTTCTACCAAGTTCTGTATCTAATTGAGAGTACTATTGATCGTGACAAGACTGACACTATTATGTAATTGACACTGGCTCTAAATAAATAGCTAAATTGTCGGGTATTAAATACCCCTACGACTCAATAGCATGAAAAGTAAAGCATCACATGATCTCGCAAAGCATAACAATGTATGCGTGTTCATATATCACCTATAGAGACATTTTATCAAACACTTGTAGGGAATAAGCTTGTTCATATACTAACATGTCATTATTTCATCACTTTATTGACATGGATATTCTATTAAAAAATTGGGGAGCACAACTTCATGGACATAATCATGGATAACATATAAACATGGTAACTACAATGCCCAACTTACAATTCCATGGGTTTAGCATGCAATTCATAAAATTCCCCATAAAATACTAATCTAATTTCATGAATCATATAATAATCATGGATTAAAACTCAATTAACATCATAGACACTTTAATCACCTTGTAAATTCAAGAGTTTATCAATATAATCATATATTCATCACACATGCTATTCAATTTTATGAAACTTGCACTTATATCATGGATTAAATCCCAACTACTATCATGAACATGAATTCAATTTAATTTAAGCATGGAAATCATAAATTTGAGATCTTGTATATTTAAAAGGGATTCTTGGACTCTATTGGTGAAAGGAACCCATAGATGAATACCTAACATACCTAAGAAGAAGAGTTCTTGAAGGTTCTTGGAGAGATTCTTGAGGATTGACCTTGATTCTTGAACTAGGCTTTTTGCCTTTTGAGAGAGAATGATTTAATTTGATGAAAAACTGAATGAATAATAGTGTAACTAGGTTTATTAGGGTTGAATTTCGTGTTGAAGGATGACTAGGGCCATGGAAAAAGACTCAAATATCCCTCAAATGATTTAAAAACTCAGAATTTAAAATTGGAAATTAACTAAAAAATTCCGATCTGGGCCCTTGGCAAGACACGGCGCTATCACGCCGTGTTACTAAAAAGTGGACAGCTGGGAATTGGATAATCAACGTGATGTGGTGGAATCGAATTACCCCTTGGATGCGACCTGGAAGTTCACCGCAATGCGGTGGGATTACGTTGGTGTACTGGAAGTTAACAAATGTAAAAATAAGTTGTGGCGTGATGCACCGGTATCGCGGTACCTCAATAGAAATTGCCAATTGAGAAAAAGGATAGTGGCATGACACTGTGGTATCATTTTGTTTCACTGGAAAATGACAAATGCCATTTGGGCTGCCTCCGCGATGCGCTAGAGTACCAGGTGGTACACTGTCTTACTAAAAGGGCTCTAACTCTTCGCCCGGGTTGGGCGAATTTGGTATCGATGGAAACCTTATTCAATTTCCTACCAAATGAAAAGTCAAAATATTGAAAATTACATATGTATAAAAATTTATTCATATTTAAAGAAAGTCTTTGATATTTTTAGGACGAATTTAAGCTAGGTAAAAGTATGAGGTGTTACACTCGTAAGGACGATTTTCAATTCCCGAATAAACTTTTTATTGAGTGTGAAGGGAGTTCCTTATTACCTAAGGAAGATTTATTTCTTATCTTAAAGCCCGAAAGTTGATTTCTACGGGTTGTCTGTATCATCTAGTTCGGGTTAAGGGTTCTGGTTCTAAAAGTCCTCCCTTGCAATCTTTCCTAGTGGTTAATGAATTTCCTGAAGTATTTCCGGATGAACTTCCTAGTATTCCTCCAATAAGGAAATAGACTTTGGGATTGATTTTCTACTGGATACCCATCCTATATTTATTCCTCTATATAGAATGGCTTCGGCTGAGTTGAAAGAACTTAAAAGATCTTCTTAATAAGGGTTTTATCCATACTACTATCTCTCTATGGGGTGATTCTATGATTTTCATGTGTAAGAAGGATGGATCTTTTCAGAAGTGCATAGACTATCGGTCGTCGAATAAGGTGACTGTGAAGAATAAGTATCCTTTTTCTATGATTGGTGATTTTTTGGACTAGCTCCAGAGTGCTAGATGTTTTTCTAAGATTGATCTTCAGTTGGGTTAGTTTAAGATTAGGGTGGTGGATATCCCTAGGACTATTTTCCAAACCCAATATGGTCATTATAAGTTTCTAGTTATGTCTTTCGGGTTGACTAATGCTCTAACTGCATTTATGGATCTCATGAACTGGGTATTCAGGTAGTTTTTAGATTTTTTTGTGATAGTGTCTATTGATAACATCTTAGTGTATTCTGTTAATCACCTCTAAATAGTATTGTAGACTCTTAAGGATCAACGATTACATGCCAAGTTTTTAAAGTGTGAGTTCTGGTTAAATATTATGACCTTTATGGGTTATGTTGTTGCCAGTGAGGGGATCATAGTAGAACAACAGCAAGTTGAGGCAGTTAAGAAATGGCCTAGACCTATGACTCCATCGACATTCGAATTTTTTTAGGTTTAGCCGGGTATTATAGGAGGTTTATAGAAAGATTTTCTTTTATTGTTGCTAAGTAGGCTAAGTTGACTCAGAAAAAGGTAAAGTTTTTATGGTCTGATTCTTGTGAGGGTAGTTTTGAGAAGTTGAAGGATAAGTTGACTTCTGTACTAGTTTTGACCTTTCTGAGGGAACTATTATTGTTTTAGTTACTGTGATGTGTCTCGTATAGGACTAGGCTATGTCTTGATATAACATGGTATAGTGGTGTCTTATACTTCTAGGCAGCTGAAGGTTCATGAAAGAAATTATCTGACTCATGATCTTGAGTTGGTGGTTGTGGTGCTTGCACTAAAAATTTGGTGCCATTATCTATATAGGGTGTATATTGATACATATTCGGACTATAAGAGCTTACAATATGTGTTTACCTAGAAGGAGTTGAAACTCAGGCAAATGAGATAGATTGAGTTGCTTAAGGACTATGTTATGAGTCTTCATTATTATCTAGGTAAACCTAATATGGTTGCTGATTATTTTAACAAGTTGTCTATGGGGAGCTTGCCTCATGTAGATGAGAAGAGGTGAGGATTGGTAAAGGCTATTCACTGGTTGGCTAATCTTAAAGTTTGAATTTTAGATTATGAGGATGGATGTCTGATTGTTCAAGAGGTGGTGAAGTCATCTATTGGTGTTAAAGTGAAGGAGAAATAGATTTTGGATCCTACCTTGGCACAGATTAAGAATTATGTGTGCCAGCAGATGATCATGGCTTTTGAGATTAGTGGTGATAGTATATTGTGGTACCAAGGTAGGTTGTGTGTTTCAGATATTGATGGGCTATGAGAAAGTATTCGGATTAGGGATCATGAGTCGAGGTATACAATTTATCCTATTTCAACAAAGATGTACCATGATTTGAAGGAGATTTATTATTGGAACAACATGGAGAAAGATGTGGCCAATTTTGTGGCTAAATGTATGGTCTGTCATAAAGTGAAGGTTAAGTACTTGAGGCCTAGTGGCATATCTCAAGATATTGAGTTTCCCATGTAGAAATATGAGATGATCAACATATATTTTATTATCAATGTTTCGTAGACTCAAAATCAACATGATTTAATTTAGGTCATCGTGGCTAGGATGACTAAGTCTGCTCACTTTTGCCTGTGAGGAATAATTACTCTGGAGAGAATTATGCTAAGTTGTTCATTCAGGAGATCTTTAAGTTGCATGGTGCTCCAGTTTCCATCATTTTTATTGAGGTACGCAATTCTCTTTTCATTTAAGCATTCATTTCATAAAGTCTTGGGCACACGGGTGAACTTTAACACAGCATTCCACCCTCAGATGGATGGAAAGTTGGAGAAGACCATTCACACCTTGAAAGATATGTTAAGGGACTGTGTGATTGATTTTGGAGGTAGTTGGGTGGATCATTTTCCTCTCATTAAATTTGCATACAATAACAATCATCACTCTAGTATTGGGATGTCTCCTTTTGAGGCCCTTTATGGTATGAGGTATAGATCTCCTATTGGGTGGTTTAAGGTTGGTGAGACTAGATTGTTTGGTCCAGACTTGGTTTACCAAGCCATGGAAAAGGTGAGGGTGATCAGGGATAGGCTTAAAACTACTCAAAGTCACAAAAAGTCCTATAAAGATGTGAGGCGAAGAGAGTTAGAGTTTGATATTAGTGATTGGCTGTTTCTGAAGGTATCTCCTATAAAAAGAGTGATGAGGTTTGGAAAAAAGGATAAGCTCAGAGACCGCTATGTCGGTTCGTACTTAATTTTGAGAAAATGGACAACATCTCTTATGAATTGGATTTGGTTTTGAGTTTGGGTTCCATTCACCCGGTTTTCCATGTGGCGAGGTTGAGGAAGTGCGTGGGTGATGCCTCTTTGGTGGTACCTATTAAGAATGATGGTATTTCAAATTCCTTGTCTTATGAGGAAGTTCCCATTGAGATTTTAGGAAGGAAAGTCTGTCATTTAAGAACCAAAGATGAAGCTACGGTGAAGGTCCTTTGGAGGAACCATAAGTGTAACACCCTGAATCTGGTACCCAAAATGCTACAAAGTGCTTATGACCCCAAAGGACCATAAGCTAACCTATGACTGATATCTGTACTTGTCTACTGCATAAAATACTGAATAATGCAGAAACATAAACTGAAAGGCCATAAGGTCCAAAACTGAACATGATCTGAATAATATAACATCTGTGTGGGACAATAGAATACCCAAAACAAAACTGAAAATATTGAAATTTGAAACACAATAATCTGGAAAGCCTCTAAACATGACTGTCTGAATGAGTAAGAAGTTGATTGGTTATGTCCCCAACTAACTCCAACTAATAAGCTAATCAATGAGATTATAGAAAAATAATCATGTCCACGAAAGATAAGGATTCACTTCTAGCTTTGAATGTTGATACTGAAATCTACTGCTACTCTGGAGCTCGTGTCTCTGAACCTACGATATAAGTCACCATAGCAAGAATGCGTCAATACGACTGAATATACTAGTATGTATGAGAGGTAGGCTAAATGCATGGGGTTTATATGCATGAAAAATAATACTAACAGACTGACTATCATAAGCGTGAGAGTACATGCACGAGACATAATAATTGACACTAATACCGTGATTTAATGATTACTGATAACTGAATACCAATAACATGACATACTGAATACTGATATAACTAATAACATGAGTGACTATAGCTGACAGTACTAAATCTGATGGAACTATCTTAGTTCTACACAGTATCTAAGTTGACTGTAACTGACAGTCTTGAAATCTGAAGAACTATCTGAGTTCTTTTACTGAGACTGATACTGAAACTATGAGAGGTAGTTATTTAACCAACATTCCCTAAATACACCATTATGGCTGAGTTGGAGTTTAATCTATAACCTCAATTAAAAGGGTGTCAATACCGCGCCACAGGTAAGGATAAGCTGTGAGTGACCCTTATCTGATAGTGTCCCCAAAAGAGAACGGTGGGCCCCTTATTTGATAGTGCTTATCCACCTCATAAACGCTCATCGAACAATGTTGATGTCTCAACCTAAGCTGGCTACATAGTTCTAGAACACAAGGATGACTTCTATGTATCACACCCTTATTTAATAGTGTGTGTCCCCATCCTTGGGTTCACTCGGTGCTAATTCCTACTCCCATTTAATTAGACTCTAAACGTGATTGATTGAACTGAACTGAACATGGGCTAAGTTATTGAATTCCATTGACTAATGGAATACTGCTGATATCTAACAACTGACTGAGTTCATGAGATCATGGAGATTTCCTGAGTCATAAGACTGTCTGAAGTCTAAGGATTCATAGATTGACTAAAAGTATCTTGAAAACATGACATGGATCTAGGCACACAACTGATGTTTTGGGTACAAGTACCCCCAAGACTAGATAGAAGGAAACTGACAAAGCATGATTTGCTTGAATATATATTAATCACTTGAATACATTTATTGAAGCATTTCATCAAGCATCTGATATGCATAAACTTGTACATTCATGGGAATTTCATGATATCATGCTAGTTGGGCATTTTCCTTCATCTAGGCATTTAATCAAACACATGGTAGTCATAGTGTGTGTAAACCATATTATACAGCAATTAAACATCATGATTCAATTCTAATTCTATCATTCAAGGGTTAAATCATAGGTTTACATGAATCTATATCTATACTAATCAAACTAACATACAATTTATTACCCAACATGGAATAGAGTTCAATTACTCATTATCAACATGAATTAGAGTAGCCCAATCATGAAATTCTTAAAGAAAATCCATAATCTTGCATTTAGAAAAGGGATTCTTGGGATTCATGGACGAAAAGGGTCCATGAATGACACAATACATACCTGGGTTGTGATTTCTTGAAGGTCTATGGAGGAAAACTTGAATTATTGGCTTGGAAATAAGCACCTAGGGTTTCTTGTTCTTGGGGATTGATCCTTGAGAGAAACCCTAATTTGTTTTGTGAAATAATAATAAACAAAATGGCTGAAATTGAATATAACTGGGTATATATAGGCGGGTAGTAAATGAGCAAAATACGCCTATTAAAATGACTTAAAATAATTGAGCGGGTCATGCGACGGTGGGGTGTGACGGACCGTCGTTGGGTCGACAGTCCATTGGACTGAGACAGACTAGGACTTACTGCCATTGAGCGACGGTGGGGTGCGACGGTTCGTCATTGGGTCGACGGTCGTCGGGCGTCACCATCATACATATCCATAAAGATAACTTACTACCTCGATGTGATGGTTATGGTCGACGATCATGGTCGACGATCCATCGCTTGTCCGATGGTCCGTCGCCTGCACCGTTGCACCTAGGCGGTTTTTCTACTTTCTATATTTCGGCTATAACTTCCTCATCTAACATTGGATTTTGATGAAAACGGTATCAATGGAAATCTTATTCAATTTACCATATGATAGAAATTGAGAATCTTAAAAATACCATGTGTACAAAAATGGATTCATATTTCGAAACAAGTTTTGCCATTCTTGAGATGATTTTAAGGTAGAAAAAAGGCATGGATATTACAATATCTCCCCTTTAAGAACATTCGTCCTCAAATGTGATTGACTGGGAGAAGAAATAACAAGATGAACATGGACTGAACATGAATGACAGAAACATGATTTCATAATTGACATAATGGATAAACAGAACATAACATACTGAATATGCATATCTGATGCATGTGTAACTGATTCATAAATGTAGGACTGAGTGTTCTGAGAAACTAAGTTTCTCACAATGAGAATACATATCTGATGCATAATTATATAACAAAACCGATACATTAATGCATGACTGAATATGCAATGGTACTTTATACCAAGTTTTGTGATGAACACTGAGCATGAAATTGAGTAAGCTTAAGGAGGACTGTTACCTTATGCTTGATATGAGTTGGTGGAGAAGAGGTAAGGATACTTGGTATGCATGTCTTCTTCTTTTTCCCAAGTAGCTTCCTCAATGGATTGTTTTTGCCAAAGAACTTTAACTAGAGGGACTTCTTTGTTTCTCAACCTATGAGTCTGATAGTGTAGGATTTCGACTGGGATCTCTTCATAAGAGAGGCTATTCTGAACATCTATACTCTGAATAGGGACTAGAATTGATGGGTCACCTATGCACTTCTTGAGAAAAGATACATGAAAGACTAGATGAACTGAGGCTAGATCTGAAGGCAATTCGAGCTCATAAGGTACTTTGCCAAAGTGATTGAGAATCTTGAAAGGACTGACATATCGGGGACTGAGTTTTCCCTTCTTGCCGAATCTCTTCACTCTCTTTATTGGAGAGATATTAAGGTTGACATAATCACCAATCTCGAACTCGAGATTCTTTCTATAAACATCTGCATAAGACTTCAGTCAGCTTTGAGCAGCCCGGAGTCTTTCTCTAATCAACTAGACCTTTTCAACGGCGTTAAATACCAAGTCAGGCCCTATACTGAGGCCTCACTAACTTCGAACTAACAAATTAGAGATCTACATCTCCTACTATAGAGAGTTTTGAATGGAGCCATCTGAATACTGGAATAATAGCTATTATTTTATGTAAACTCAATCAAAGGAAAGTGACCATCCTAACTACCCTTGAAATCAATAACACACGCCCTTAGCATATCTTCTAAAGTTTGAATGGTCCTTTCTACTTGACCATCTGTCTATGGATGAAAGGCTGTACTAAGATAAACTTGGGTACCAAGACCCTTTTGGAATGCTTTCCAATAATAAGAGGTGAATTGCGTACCTCTATTTGAGATAATAGACAACGGAACACTGTAAAATCTGGCCAACTCCTTAATGTAGAGTTTAACGTAATCATCGGCTGAATAAGAGGTATATACTGGAAGGAAATGAGCTGATTTGGTAATTCTGTCTATAATAACTCAGACTGAATTATGCTAATGATGAGTTTGAGGCAAACCCATCACGAAGTCCATGTTCACTTCTTCCCACTTTTAAGTAGGAATAATAAACTCCTACATAGGACCACTAGGCTTCTAATGCTCTATCTTAACTTGATGACATGCAGAGCACTTAGCCACAAACTCTGCAATATCTCTCTTTATCCCACTCCACCAAAAGATCTCCTGCAAGTTGCGGTACATCTTAGTGGCCCCTGGATGAATAGAGTAGTGCGTACCATGCACTTCTGCAAGAATTCGATGCCTTAAGTCATCTACACTTGGAACACAGAGACAACCCTGACAATAAAGAACACTATCTCCCCCTCGGGAGAAAACCTCTACTTTCTGGTTCTGAACTGACTCTTTCAACTTGACAAGGCTAGGATCTCTATATTATTTTATTTTTACCTCGAAAACTAGAGATGATTCTAAACTACTCTGAAGCATACATCACTCTCTGGAGAATCGACTATGCGAATGCCTAGTCTGGCAAGCTGATGGACTTTCCAAGCTAACTTCTTATTATTGTCTTCAACATAAGCAACACTACCCATAGACAGTCTACTGAGAGCATCGGCTACTACGTTGGCCTTGCACGGATGATAAAGTACACTCATTTCAAAATCTTTCAAGAGCTCTAACCACCTTCTCTGGCAAAGATAGAGATCTTTTTGAGAAAAAACATACTAGAAGCTCTTTTGATCTGTGAACATATCTACATAAACACCATATAGATAATGACTCTAAATCTTCAAACCAAATACTACGACTGCTAACTCAAGATCATGAGTATGATAATTTTTCTCATGGGGATTTTGTTGTCTAGAGGCTTAGGCTATGACCTTACCATGCTGCATGAGGACATAGCCTAAGCCCACTTTGGATGCATCACAATATACCACAAACCTATCTGAACCATCTCGAAGAGCTAAAACTGGAGCTGAGGTGAGTCGAGTCTTCAACTCTTGAAAACTTTTCTTGCAAGTATATGACCATTGAAACTTGACTTTCTTCTGAGTCAATCTGGATATAGGGGATGCAATAGAAGTAAATCCCTCAACAAACCGCCTGTAATAACCAGCCAAACCCAAGAAACTTCTAATATTTGATGGATAGACTGGGCGAGGCCAGTTTCTTACTGCTTCGGTCTTTTGAAGTTCTACTCTAATGTCATCACCAGAAATAATATGTCTTAGGAAAGCTACTGACCTTAGCCAAAATTTGCACTTACTGAATTTGGTGAGTAGCTGATGATCTCTAAGAATCTGAAGTACTATTATGAGATGGTCTGCATGATATCGCTCACTGCGAGAATAGAATAGAATATCATCTATGAAGACTATGATGAACATATCGAAGTTCAGCTTGAAAACCCAGTTCATCAAGTCCATTAAAGCAGCTAGGCATTGGTAAGACCAAAGGACATAACTAAGAATTCGAAGTGACCATATTGAGTTCGGAAAGATTTTATTGGAATGTCACATTCTCTGACTCTGAGCTAATGATAGCTGGATCTGAGGTGTATCTTAGATAAATAATAGGCATCCTGAAGTTGGTCAAACAAGTCATCTATTCTGGGAAGAGGATACTTTTTTTTGACCATAATTTTATTGAGTTGACGATAGATAATACACATTTTGAGGGAACCATCTTTATTGTGCATGAATAAGAATGGCGCACCTCATGGAGAAATGCTGGGTCTGATGAATCCCTTATCTAAGAGATCCTTTAACTATTCTTTCAGTTCTTTGAGTTTAGATGGTGCCATTCTATATAGAGGAATAGAGATAGGATGAGTTTCTAGAAAAAGATTAATACTGAAGTCTATTTCTCTTTTGGGAGGAATTCCTAGAAGATCTTCAGAAAATATGTCTGAATATTCATTTACAACTGGAACTGATTCAAGTCTGGGAGTCTCGAAACTGGAATCCTTAACATAAATAAGATGATAGACACATCTTATAGATATCAATTTCCTTGCCTGAAGGTAGGAAACAAGCTGACCTTTGAAAGCGGATACACTACCCTTCCACTCAAGGATGGGTTTATTCGAAAACTGTAAGTGGACTATTCTATTCTGCCATCGACTGTGGCATAGAAGGAATGAAGCCAATCCATGCCGATAATAACATTAAAATCAGTCATCTCTAATTTGACTAAGTCTGTTAAAGTGACTTTCTGAAATATCATGACGGGCAGTTTTTGTATACCCACCAGACTATGATGGTTTTACCCACTAGGGTAGAGACTAAAAAGGGCTTTGGTAGAATTTTGGGACTTATTTCAAAATATACTACTATATAAGGAGTAACAAAAGACAAAGAAGCTCCTAGATCTAGCAAAGCATAAATATGCACATGAAAGATCTGTAACATACCAGTAACCATATCAGGAGAATTTTCCTGATCTTATCAGGATTGAAGAGAATAAAAATGATTTGGGCGTTGACCACTAGTAGCACTGGAGGTGGCACCTTGCTGATTTGTGAGACCGGACTGAGCTGAGGAGCAAAGATGACTCTGGTAACCTGAATGAGGGTAGTCTCTAACTCTGTGGACTGGCTTTCCACAATCGAAAGAGACATCGCTGCTAGCTCTACACACACCCTTGTGCTTCTTACCACAAGTCTGACAAAGAGGATTTGTTCGGACATTGCTAACATTGCCCTGAGACTTAGAGCCTAGCGCTCTATCTTTGTTACCCTCTATAAACTTAGGAACTGGAGCACTGGCTATAGAAGGAGCTGGAGCTGATGACTTAGGATGAAACTGAGAACAGTTACCTCCTTCTGACTTAGGCTGAGAGATGTTGAAACTACCTGTCTTCACCTTCTTATTCAGTTTCTCCCTCATCTTAATCTTTTGCTCCTCTATCTGCTGAGCATTAGTCATAAGTCTAGCTAAAGTTATGTCACTATTTAGCATGGCGGATAACACTCATTAACCATACTATCATTCACCCCCTATATGTACTTACTCATCCTTACCCTGCTATCTGCAACTACATGAAGGGCATATTTGGCTAATTGAGTAAACTTAAGAGAATACTCTTTCATTGTCATATTTCCCTACCTAAGGTTGATGAACTCTAGAACCTTAGCTTCTCTAAGCTTTAGGGGAAAGAATCTATCAAGGAACGTGGAAGCAAACTCTTCCCACTCAACTGACCCTGCCTCATCTACCCTTTCTGACTTCCACTGTTTGAACCAAGTATGAGCAACATCCTACAACTGATATCTGCACCTGTATACTGCATAAAATACTGAATAATGCAGAAACATGAACTAAAAGGCCATAAGGTTCAAAATTGAACATAATTTGAATAATATAATATCTGTGTAGGGCAATAGAATACCCATAACAAAACTGAAAATATTGAATTCTGAAATATGATAGTCTGGAAAGCCTCTAAACATGACTGTCTAAATGAGTAAGGAGTTGATGAGACATGTCCCCAACTAACTCCAACTAATAAGCTAATTAATGAGATAATAGAAAAATAATCATGTCTTCAAAAGATGAGGACTCATTTCTTGCTCTGACTGCTGATACTGAAATCTACTGCTGCTCTGGAGCTTGTGTCTTAGAACCTATGGTATAAGACACCATAGCGCAAATGCGTCAGTACGACTGAATGTACTGGTATGTATGTGAGGTAGGCTAAATGCATGGGGTTCATATGCATGAATAATAATAATAATAGATTGACTATCATGAGTGTTAAAATATATGCATGAGACATAATAACTGACACTAATACCATGATAACATAATTACTGATAACTGAATAATGATAATATGACATACTGAATACTGATATAACTGATAAAATGAGTGACTATAGCTGACAGTCCTAAATGTGATGAAACTATCTGAGTTATGTACTGTATCTAAGTTGATTATATCTGATAGTCCTAAAATTTAAAGAACTATCTGAGTGCTTTTACTGACACTGATATTGAAACTGTGGGAGGTAGTTATTTAATCGACATGCCCCTAATACACCATTATGGCTGAGTTGGGGTCTAATCTATAACCCTAATTAGAAGGGTATCAATGCGCACCACTGGTAAGGACAAGCTGTGGGTGACCCTTATCTCATAGTTTCCCCAAAAAGAATGGTGGGGCCCTTATCTGACAGTGCTTATCTACCTCATCATACCTCATCAGACAATATTGATGTCTCAACCTAAGCTGGCTATATAGTTCTACAATCCAAGGATGACTTTTAAGGATCACACTTTTATCTCACAGTGTATGTCCCCATCCTTGGGTTCACTCGGTGCAAATTCCTACTCCCATCTGATTAGACTTTGAACATGATTGACTGAACTGAACTAAACACGGGCTAAGTTACTGAATTTTGTTAACTGATGGAATACTACTGATATCTGACAACTGACTTAGTTCATGAGATCATGGAGATTTCCTGAGTCATAAAACTGTCTGAAGTCTAAGGATTCACAGCTTGACTGAAAGTATCATGATAACATGACATGGCTCTAGGCACACAGCTAATGTTTCGGGTACAAGTATCCCCAGGACTCGATAGAAGGAAACTGACAAAGCACGACTTACATGAATACATAATAATTACCTGAATACTTTTATTGAAGCATTTCGTCAAACATGTGATAGGCATAAACTTATACATTCATGGGGATTTCATGATATTATGCTAGTTGGGCATTTTCCTTCATCTAGGCATTTAATCAAACATGTAGGCATAGTATGTGTAAAACACATTATACAACAATTAAACATCATGATTCAATTCTAATTTCAGCATTCAAGGGTTAAATCATAGGTTTGCATGAATCTATATCTATACTAATCAAATCAACATACAATTTATCAACCAAAATGTAATAGAGTTCCATTACTCATTATCAACTTGAATTAGAGCAGCCCAATCATGAAATTCTTAAAGAAAATCCATAATCTTTCATATAGAAAAGGGATTGTTGGGAATCATGGACGAAAGGGGTCCATGAATGAACACTATGCATACCTGGGTTGTGATTTCTTGGAGGACTGTGGAGGAAAACTTGAATTATTAGATTGGAATTAAGAACCTAGGGTTTCTTGTTCTTGGGGAAAAATCTTTGATAGAAACCCTATTTTATTATTGTGAAATAATTATTAACAAAATGTCTAAAATCGAATATAACTGGGTATATATAGGCAGGTGTTAAATGACCAAAATATCTTTATTAAAATGACTTAAAATAACTGAACAGGTTATACGATAGTGGGATACGATGGACCGTCAATGGATCGATGGTCTATCATACCTCTCTGTCGGACTGAGACAAAACTGGGACTTACTGCCATTAAGCGATGGTGGGGTACGACGTTTCGTCACTGGGCAGACAGTACGTCGGACCTCACCGTCATACTGTAACACCCCACATTTTGGGCTAGATAGAAACGTTGATTTTGATGCATTGATAATCTCGAAGCCATAAATCCTATGCCAATATGGCATGTTAATTAATTGCGTAGTATATGAATCCATTCAAGCTTCAATTTAGACCATAGAGGTCCTTCAACTCAAGGATGACTTAAAACTATTTCGATCGACTAAGTTTTAGTGGACATTATAAAGTGTGTCAGCTTCCATAGACCATAACTCTCTGTATATGTCAAATTAGAGAGCCTATTATGTATCAAATGATACTCTTTGAGTTAGCTTTCCAACGATACCAATTTTGCTAAAATCCGACACCCGAGCAAGAAGTTATGGCCTTTCAAAGTAGTAGGTGGCGCCTATGTAAACATAGGTGATAGCATAGGCACCGCCTATGTAATCATAGGCGATAGCATAGGCACCGCCTATGTAAAGGTTTCAGGTGACTTAAACACTCAGTTTTTGGGGCAAAATGGTCCTTTTCCACCCTTATTTAGCCATAAACACAAAATTCAGCTCCCAAACACCCCAAAATACACCTTCAATCATCCAAATTATTCAAGAACTCTCTCTAGGGTTTCAAAATAAAAACCCAAATAGTTCAAGATTCAACCATGGGTTTTCAAAATAAATTGAAGATTTGGAATTTCCGCAATGTAGGCTTCAAGAAACACCTATCCTATTCACATATAGAGGTACATGGGGTTATTCAAAAATCTCATGGGTGTAGTTTTTATGAAAATGCATGCTTTTAAATGAGGGTTTTCAATCAAATGCTAATAACTTGCTTTCAATATGATTTCTAAGTCATTTTATTTATGTCATGAGAATTATTTGCCTATATACTTCAATGGTTGAAACTATGCATATGTGATTTGAGATTTTTCATGGAAGTTTGATAAATATGAATGATAAATTGTTTTCAAATACCCATGATAATGTTTCAATACTCCATATTATATTATGATCAAAAAAAGAGAGCATGAATTTGAAATAAATATTGTTCACCACTTATAAATGATGAAACACCTTGGTTTTTACATGATTATGCATATGTGGATATGATATTCATGACTTGCAAGTTGGGTATGACGGTACCCTTCAGAATATGATATGTGATTGAATAAGATAAAATTTGAATGCATTGATTTTACATGAGAAAGGTGGATGCCCGAAGAAGGCGTTTGAGACACAAGGGCTCATTGCTGGAAAACGTGTTTGCCGACACGAAATATTGGTACCAGGCTAAGTGATCTTGTGTACTTGACTTCATGTTATTCCCAAATTGGGACTATAGGTAGGAGCCTGGGCTAAGTGATCTTGGGCACTACCATTGGGTCGAGACACCATGCTATGTGATCTTGTGTGTCTCTCCCTCACTTATACTCTAATCTCGGCGGCAACCGAGGTTTGACAGTTGGTGTAAACTATGTAGGGTATTCCACCTAGCTCAGTTGCATTTCATTACTATTAATAAAAACTATTGCATTACACCCATGTTCTTTCAAATGATTTGATATGAAATTGCTTTATAATGGCTCTCAACTATATTTTGTAAAAATATTATGTTTTTCTTTGATATCTCTGTGTGCCAGTACTTTTGTGCTGACCCCCTTCCCTCTCCAACCTCTCAAGTTCAAAGGCCCAGTCTAGGGGTCAAGAAAATCAGTAGATCATTCAGACAGAGTTGTAGAGACAAGTGGTGAGCCTTCTATGTTTCAAAAGGTCTTATGTCCTGCAGTCCTTTTATCTTATATTCAGTTTTGAGGGTCTGCTGGGGGCTTTGTCCCACTTTTTAGATAGACATTGTTTTAGTCATGTAGTAGATATTTTGCAGATAGTTTTAGAGATGTTAATTTAGATTGTGGGATACTATTCCCCATTTTCATTTTCATATAATTCTTGACCATGTCTCCGTTATATTGTGTATCTTCCGTATTTGTTTTGTCATAAATTATATGCATGATTATTAGACAGATAGGGGTGTTTTGGGCCTCCATGGTTTGAAATGCTCATCACAGCCAGGCCCTGGTTCGGGTCATGATACATACATATCTAGAAAGCTAACTTACTACCTCGATGAAATGGTCATGGTCGATGGTCCATAACTTGTCCGATGGTCCGTCACCTACACTGTCGCACCTGGGCGATTTTTCTACTTTTTGTATTTTGACCAGAACTTTCTCATCTGACATCGAATTTGATGAAATTTGTATCGATGGAAAGCTTATTCAATTTCCCACATGATAGAAAGTAAGAATATTAAAAATACCATGTGTACAAAAATTGATTCATATTTCAAAGAAAGTTCTATCATCCTTGAGATGATTTCAAGCTAGGAAAAAGGCATGGATATTACAACAAGGTAGAAAAATTTACTTGGGTAGTTGAAGAGGAAATGAAATCCAAATATTTGTTCATGTTCCTCGGGTTGTATAATTGTGCTTAAGGTATGTATTTTCCTATTCTGTTTGTTTTTTGACTTTGTTAAAGGTTTTGTGATTGCATTCCTATCTTACATTCGTGCTAATGAATGCCTTGGCTCCTCATTCAGGGATAAATGATCCTAAATGGGAGGTAGGGTAATGTAACACCCCAGATTTTTGCCTCTAAAAAATTTTGGAGTTTTGAGGTCACTGTCCAGGGTAAGACTTAAATGATAATTCATGAAGACTCCTCACGAGTCATATGGATCCAATCATGGTCTAACTAGTAAGTTGTCCATGGTTTCTATTGAAGTCACGATTTATACCTCGTGAGTCATAGGGTGAGATCATGAGTCAAGGTTGTTATCTTGGTAACGAATAAGACGTCAAGACTCGTAGGGTTTGGTCATGAGTTGTAAGGTGTGAATCATGACCATACCAGAAAGGATGCCCTGATTCACTGCCCAGACTACAAGTCCAGACAACAACTCATACCCTGTCATGACATGACACGTAACGGCTGGCGATAATTATTCCTTGATTTTATTTATGGGTACTTTGGTTATTTCTATCCTTTTCAAATTATAACCCACGACCTAAAATACCCTAGGGACCCCATAACTTCCCATTTCTCAATCTCAAAATACTTTAAAACTATCTCGAATCCCCAAGTCAAGAACAGGCTAGGGTCTCTAAGGATTTAGCTTATAAAGCTCCAATTGGTGATTTCCCTCCATAATTCTCAATACTTTCAGGAATGTATCTCTTCTCCTAAACTTATTTTGTTTAAAACATGTATTTAGAATTGTTATTCATGTGATTAATTGATGGTTTTGAAAATTGGGTTGAGGATCTTTTAATGTTACTGATGGAATTGTTTTTCCTATGGTTTTTTGTATAATTCATGTTTTGAATTCATAGTTTTTGAACTTATTGGATGCATGGGCATGGTAAATGAAAAAGGGGGTCGTGGATTCTCTCAAATAAATGGATTTGGAATCAAAATTGATAATAACCTCAACCTACCTTATGGAATTGGCTTTGAAACATGAGTATATGCATATTGTAATTGCTTTTGAAACTATCGCACTACATAAAAGTCTAATGGAATATATATGATTTTAAATTAAAGCTTGGGGGTCGTGGATTCCCCCAAGTTAATGGATAATTAACATTGAACCTAACGGTCATGGATTCCCCTAAATGGATGAATAATTGGAGATTGTGGGGTCGTGGATTCCCCAAGTGATGATAATTGGAATGGCATGTTGATAATAGCTTGCTAGCACGTTCCGTTCGATGTCTAATATATATATATATATGTATGTATGTATATAGAACTTTTTCCTAATTTTAAATGATATGTAATCTATATATAATAATAAAGCAAAATATAGGTAAAGGTGATGTAACCCCTCTCTATGGCCAAAAAACATTTTATCGTTTTTCTCATTTTTTGATAATTTTTTCTATAATTCTTTACTTGTTATTTATTATGAAAAAATATATGTATCAATTAATAATCCTCTATTTTATATATTTTTAATGTATTTTATTAATTCATACTCCTCCTAGCTTCCTATTCAAAAGCCTTTAAACACAATGTAATGATCATTTTTTTGGCCAAATAACATTTCAAATTTAATTACGTATTGGTTCAAATCTTTAGAAAGTCAAATTTTAGTTCAATTGATTATATTTAATTGTAAATTTTATAAAATAAATATAGATTGATAATTCCACTATTAAGAAGAATATAATATCAGACTGATTCTTAATTAACAATTATGTTAGCTTTATTTTATTTTTTCTCCTTTATTTGTTTTTATTTTTCACCTCCATAACTCATATCTATTAAACTTGTCATCATTAACTTCATGATTTTGAGTTTTCATATTTATAACCCCCATATATTTAATATTAAAATTTAAGATATTTAATGATATTCTTTAATTTTCATATATATAAATTCATAACTTGGGGTTTATGAAATCCCCACTAAAGATTATTCCTTTTTCTTTCATGCTGCCCCTTACTCAAGATTATCCTTTTTATTTCATTTTTGAAATGGTGATTTCCTTATACGACTATTGTAATAT